>NW_014577419.1:72025-78838 GCF_000485595.1 Priapulus caudatus
CTCTTCCTCTTTCTCTCTCTCTCTCTCTCTTTTCTCTCTATCTCTCTCTCTCTCTATCTTCCTCCTCCTCCTTCCCTCTATCTCTCTCTATCTCTATCACCTTTATCTCAATCTCCCTTTTGCAGTTCAAAGTTCGCAACAGTAAGATCTCGCCTACCACATGAAGATCCACACATTCTCATTGTTTACCGTTGTTCGTCTTTCTTATGTTCCGCAGGTTCTGCAGTTCGACGTTCGCGACAGCGAGTTCTCTCGCCTACCACACGAAGATCCACACGTTCTCATTGTTCACCGTTGTTCGTCTTTCTTATGTTCCGCAGGTTCTGCAGTTCGACGTTTCGCGACAGCGAGTTCTCTCGCCTACCACACGAAGATCCACACGTTCTCATTGTTCACCGTTGTTCGTCTTTCTTATGTTCCGCAGGTTCTGCAGTTCGACGTTCGCGACAGCCCGCTGTGCACGCGGTGGTGCTTCTTTAGGTCGGAGCTCTGCCGGAAGCACGCGCTGCATATGTCACACTTGTAGGGCTTCTCGCCCGTGTGGATCTTCGTGTGGTAGGCGAGAGAACTCCGAGAAGCCGTACAAGTGTCACCTGTGCCACAAGGCGTTCACACAGTCCTCGTCGCTGTCCGGGCACCTGCAGTTTCACGGCACGACGCAGGCCATGCAGTGCCCGACGTGCGGGCTGTCCTTCAACACGTTCTACGAGCTGCGCAAGCACATGCGCTACTACCACAAGAAGCAGCAGCAGGGGGCGCCGGCGGGCGCGGCGGGGCCGGCGAATCCCTCGCTGTCGCTGTACGCAGGCGGCAACGCGTAGTGGGAGGCTCGGCAGAGTAACGATGAGGGAGGGGCGCTGCTGCGTGTCAACGTGCGTAGCGAGGTTTAAAGAGTGGGTGCGCGCGAGGAAAGGTTTCGCGAATTACTACGTCACGATTTCCGTTTATTTTAGGGTTATTTACATTTTTGGCCTTTATTGTGTTTTTCTTCAAAATCTGGGGCAAGGGGCAGCTGCCCGCTACGGCCCCAAAAGGTTACGACCGTTTGTTTGCACCAGATAGTGCTTAAAGTAGAGAATAAAACTCCAATTTGTCGCTCAGTGGAGCGTAGTGGTGTGACAAAACATTCTGTATACATGTACAACATCGCTACGTAGCTGTGCGTGCTGGACATAGTAGTGGTGCACGCAAACCTACTGCAGTGTACAGCACGTGGATGTATATAATCCTACTATATATAGTCTATACTGGTAGTGTATACTCTCTAGATAGTGTCCTGTATCATAGTGTAGTGGTATGACCAGATGCACTGTGTAGCAAGGACTACCAATGGTGCAAACATAACTGTAGTTGCGTGTACAAAAATAGCTGTCAATGTTGTACATAGTAGTATTAGTAGTAGTAGTGTGACTGCCCATGGTGTACATATTATATAATAGTGGTAGTTGTACATGCATTGTTACCAGCCTTGCTGTTGTTGGGTGATCATGCGATGATTTTACCAAACACTGTACAGTGATTGCACTCTAATGTGCACGTAGCTAATCGTTTTTAAGTGTATTGAATTGCATGGATTTCGTCGTTAGTTCGGAGGGTTGCGTGCGGTGAAAGCGTGATCACGTAGTTCTGGATCACCGAGTTTCACACCGTCGTATGTCGTGGGTCCACTTAAGGCTGCTTTGCTGCAAGTTACGTCGCATGGAATCTGTGAATTCCTTTGTTTTAGATGATTAATATAATGCTGAGATGTTAATTGCAGACTTTTAAATCTTGCGCGAGCTAACAAGTATTATTACACAAAATATTAAGTATTATACAGAGGGAGATTATTTATGTAAAAGATGGTAATAGAGAGATTATGACGTCAATCAAGAGTCATATGTGAATTAAGCGAGTGTCGTGGCCTATATATTTATATAGACAATTAGATTAGGTGACCTGTAACATGTATGTTTTTTGTTATACGTTCTCTAGTTTCAAAGTCACGTTTACGCGATGATGCGAGAGCTGTATGGTTCATGTTTCGTTATCCCTGCCAGATGTTCACTTGTTCCCATCTCAAACTCAGGTGTGCGAAATTTTGCCTTCTGCAAGAATATAGGTGAGGGTTAGCACACACTAGCCAGGTGCCTATAACGCATGCTTACAGTTAGAGAATTAGTACATTAGTACTAGGCCCTATGTGCCCACATAGTTTTCCTTCCCTCGTTTTTTGCTAAGCACTTCGTTCTTACTTTGTGTGTGCGTGTTGTGGTTTACGATCGAAGGAATATGTCTGGACAAGGGTGTCTCTCATGTGATTCACGAGGTTTGCTGCTTGACCACATCACTGCACCTGTCCATGTGTGTGATGCAGTGCCAGGATCACAGCCTGAGCTAATACCTAGGAAGGGAGGGGGGGTGCAAAACTTCATCCCTCGGCTAAGTAATCACGAGTGAGAGCCTCTTCCGGGTGATACTCCATTAGGAGTGTTCGCAACTTTAATGTCATTAATGGTCATAATAACATATATATATATATTTGTCATTATTAGCTCCTGATATATATATATATATATATGCGGTCGCGGTCATATATTAGTTTGTGGTTTAATGTCATTTAGGTTAAGGTTAGGATTATCAATCATTAATCATTAATGATATCAAAGTTGGGAACACTCTTAATGGAGCGTTGGCCCTACCGTCCGGTCAACATGCTGCGTAGTGTAGCTTTACATTTATTAGGCTTTTTCCCAAAAATCCCTAGAGGTTATAGCCCTTAATGCGTGTCTGTGCAGTCATCATTGTAATAAATCTGTACATACTTCATTCTTTCGTCCCGGAGTTTTTCATTTCTACGACTACGAAACGCAAAGTACTGACCATTAGTGCATTAGCTGGAATAATATCAATATATTTATTAAACTCAACCTCGTGAATGTAGCGCACCTAAATAAAATCAGGTAAAATAGCAGTGAGCGATCGATCGATCCATCGATCGGTCGGCACTGCCCTCAACACGCAGTACGTACTTTCTACCATTATATCCGATCGCCCGTGCAATCGCGTATCTTCCCGGCGGGTCTCCAAATTATTAACTGGTACATGCTCTTGCACATTATGCAATCATACCGCCCCAGAGAGGAAGCCACGTGGACTGCATGCCACTTACTCTACACATTATATATATATATATAATACACTTTATAGCCATCACATGAGCATTGTGTGCGCAGAAGCTCTCTCACAGACTTGTATAATACACTGGAGTCTTGGACTAAAATCTTATGTATATATTACACCCCCATATGAATAGTCATCATTACATCCACCGACATTAGTACACGCGACCGGAAAAAGCATATATGATAACACCACATCGATCTACAATGCTCCCATTTCTCTACGAATTTCCATAAAAACACCCTTGTAGACGGGTGTGTGCACCGTTTGCGCCAAACAAAATATCAACAACTCCCTGCAGGATGTGGCCGTCGTTCGCTCATCGTAAAAAAAATCTTCGCGTCGCCGCACGGCATAGACTGCTGCCGTTTCGCACGCGTATGGCGTAGCTCCAGTGTGCGCATGCAGAATGTCGAGCGCAGGCGCGCATCTATCTATAGCAGCTCGAACTCGTCATCGGTGTCGAACACCCTCTCGGTGTCGAGCACCGTGTAGTCGGCGTAGGTGGCGCCACCGCTCGCCTCGTGGTAGTCGAACCAGTGCGCGGGACGCTGCTGCGCGAGCTCGAACATCGCCTGCTTCTCCGGAGCTATGATCTTGTCCTGTACCTGCAACGCGTGCGCAGGGGTAGAAATTAACTTTTGAACACGGGAACCAATGGACTCCCTACCCTCAAAAAGAGGGAGTACATAGCAAAATGATGGAGTCTGCAGTCTGAAGTTCAAAATAAAAGATATTTACAATAACGCATACATGTGCTTATTTTTAAGATTCGTGCAGTTGCACGTCTGCCAAATTTTCTTTGGACATTAGCTGAAAAAATACGGTAATTCTACGAGGCCGTGCTCCAGAACGAACTAGTTAGTATGGCAGAATTTTCAGGGAGTCACACGGACTCCTGCATATGTCAAATCAGGGAGTCCGACAGTAAATCAGGGAGTATTTGACTCCGGACTCCCGTTTATTTCGCACCCTGCGTGTGGAGAGAGAGAGACGAAGCGGTTAGGGTCGCATCCCGCCATACACGGTCGGATAGTGCGAGGAAGAGAAAGTATGTGAGAGTGCGAGACGTACAGAGAAAGAGAGGGACCGACAGACAGACAAAGAAGCAGAAATATAGACACACAAACAGAGAGAGAGAGCGAGAGAGAGAAACACACAAAGAGTGAGAGAGAGAGAGAGAGAAAAACACAAAGAGAGAGAGAGAGAAATACACAAAGAGAGAGAGAGAGCGCGAGACAAACACACAGAGAGAGAGAGAGACACACACAAAGAGAGAAAGCTCGAGAGACAGAGAGACAAACACACACAGACTGAGAGAGAGAGAGACACACACACACAAAGAGAGAAAGCTCGAGAGACAGAGAGACAAACACACACAGACTGAGAGAGAGAGAGACACACACACACAAAGAGAGAAAGCTCGAGAGAGAGAGAGACAGACACACAAAGACTGAGAGAGAGAGAGAGACAGACACACAAAGAAGAGAGAGAGACAGACAGAGAGAGATGCGAGATATAGGACGTCCACGGGGACCTACCTGCTGACACCAGCTATCGAATTCGCCTTCACTGCCAAAGTAGAATCCATCGCGCACAGAAGGGTCAAGGTCGGCGAAGTTTTCATGCGGCTGATGAAGTTGCAGTGGTAGCTCCCGTCATCGATACGACCTTCATCGTCTGTCGTGTCAAGGTCAACGACGGGCTGTGTCGTGTGAGGGTCGAGGTATAATAGCTGGTCGCCCACGGTAACCTACACACACGGATAGCAACGCCATCTTGGTTTACTGCAAGTAAGCTACACACGGATAGCAACACCATCTATACTTTTTATCGTCTGCGGCCTGCCATGTCTACATTCATAAATAACTAGAAAAGGCAGTTGTCGCCAACTACATGTATCCCCCGTGATCTAGTATGAATGAAATATCTCTGTAAGGACGTAGAAGGTAGGTAAAGTTAAATAAGTCACAAAGACAAAGGTTTGTTACACAACTCATCTGCCTGAGATGTGCAAGTATGTTAAAATTGGTTGCCTTAGGGTTTTTGGTATGCGACACACCTTCTCCCCAAGATGTGTAAGTATACAAAGTTTGCTCGCGCTAGGTCAATTAGGGGCCGAGTTATAGAGCGGAAGGGAAATATGATAAAGGTCAAGGTCAAGGTCAAGGTCAAATAAAGGTTGCAGTGACCTGGTTTCAGTACGCGACACACCTTCTCCCCAAGATGTGTAAGCATACCAAGTTTGGTAGCGCTAGGTCAATTAGGGGCCGAGTTATAGAGCGGAAGGGAAATATGATCAAGGTCAAGGTCAAATAAAGGTCGTAGTGACCAGGTTTTGGTAGCGCTAGGTCAATTAGGGGCCGAGTTATAGAGCGGAAGGGAAATATGATCAAGGTCAAGGTAAAGGTCAAATAAAGTGGTATTTGTAACGCAGAGGTCTTCGTGAACGCCGTAGGCGGTTAGGGGGGGCCTCCCCCAGAATTTTTTTAAATTTTTAAATTTTTTTGGCCGTGCAGTTTCAAAACTGACCGTGCAAAACACGACTGCACGGCTCGCTGGCTAATACGTTGGTTGCCGCCATGCTTTTCGGCACGCGAACACCTACCTAGGAAGTAGTAGGCGTGGTTCGGCTTCCCACCAATGATGCCGACCGTCTGCGGCAGCTCCAGGCACTCCTTGACGCTGCGAACATAGCACGGGTTGATTTCAGTCAGCCCCAGCCGCAGCGGCACGACCAGCAGGAGCGGCTTCCACCGCCCGCGCTCCGGCTCCCGCCCGCGCCCCGCGCGACTATAGTTCTCTCTGTCCTTCAGCCGCTTCGAGTCCGCGGGGCCGCAAGGCTCCGTGGCGACGCGGTTCGCGTCCGGTGGCGCCCCCTCGAGGCAGAGCGCGCGGATGTCGTCGACGATGACGCTGTTGTCCATGGCAACGTGCACGGCGAGCCCGCTCCACGCGTCGTACGGCGCCAGCTTGCGCAACACCTGCGCGACGGTGTTCGGACCGAACCACGAGCCGACCGGCTTGCCCTCCGTGACGCCCATCTGCGAGATCTGATGGATGGAGTAAGTCGCCGCCTTGCAGTCGGCGAACATGCGGAGCACGCGCGCGTAGGTGGGGTCGCCGGGGTCACGGTGGCCGTCACGGCCGAGGTGGCGCAGCAGCAGCGTCTGAGCGAGCATCATCTGCCCACAGCGCAGCATGCATCCCCAGCCGGTGTCGCTCGTCGGGCCGACGCCGCCGATCGCGGCGAACCCGCGCCGGTACGTCACCCAGACGCGCGCGCCGACGTCGCGGTGTATCTCCTCGACGTCGTACAGGGCGCTGTAGCGACGCCCGAGCAGGTAGACGGGGTCGGTGGTCGCGGGGAGCGGTTCGTAGTCGAGCAGCGCCGCCTCGTAGGTGGCGCACGCGGTGTTCGTCATTCGCTGCAGTAGCGATGTCGCGGCAGGCTGATCGCCGCTCTGCTCTCCGCACTCTCCCTGCTCGCTGTTGCTATGTGTCCACTCCTCCCACTCGCAGCCCTGCTCGCTGTTGCTATGTGTGCTCTCCTCCCACTCGCAGGCCGGATGGCTGTTGCTATGTGTGCTCTCTTCCCGTTCGCAGGCCGGATGGCTGTTGCTATGTGTGCTCTCTTCCCGCTCGCAGGCC
>NW_014577419.1:83016-85625 GCF_000485595.1 Priapulus caudatus
CGCAATCAACAGAGCGTCCCATTGCGCAATCAACAGAGCGTCCCATTGCGCAATCATGCGTGTACGCGAGTCGCGCGATCACTGTGTGAGTGGATGTCGTGTCCGGATGCGTAGCCTGGAGGCTAGGCGACCTGTTCCGGACGCGTAGCCACTGCGTACATCGACTTGACACTTGTTCATGTTGTTGTGACAAGAGTGGTAAATGTAATCCCTCACGACCTAACGACCTCATGACCTCACGTACGAGGGCCTAATGACGTCACATCTCCTTTCGGCAACGCTTCTCTAGTATCCCGTCTCATCTGGCCGTCAGACTCACAACAAAGATCATGAACGACCGTAGCTCTAGTACTATAGCCGCTTACATTAACTGCCGCTGCCGGGCTATAGTACTAGAGCTAGAACGACCGTAAATAAAGTTTGTTTACATCAATAATTCGCTGTCCTGATGTATCCTCTCTTATACCAGCTACAATAATATAGCCATGCCATTAAGCACTTGATTATACTATATTATTTCAACATCATCTCATATAGAGATTATATACCAGCTCCTCAGGAGATCCTCTTCAACTTTGTGTGCATTGGCACATTTCCATTTGCATCAACCCTAAATACGTACAGATACGAAAGCTTCCATTTTAGATGTTAGTGTTTGGTTCTTCTAAACATCGAAATGAACAAAAAGGCATCAAACGGTTCCCAAAACACCCCCCCCCCCAAATGACACCGAAAAGGACTGAAATTTACGAAAACGCCAAAAGACACCAAAAGTAATTAGTACACTTGACTGTTGTTGGTGTGTATGTAATATATGTGAGATTAAATTTTTTTTTTTCGAGTTTTCGAGTACATATACTATGTTTCTTCCTTATTCTTCTTTAGGCTATACAACATCAACATGTGCTGCACTGCTTTAAATTACTGCACTCTAGTACCGAATTATACCACGAAAATTTCAAAAGAAGGCTTTTCCGAAAGACACAATAGTGCACATTTTTGGTACGTTTCGGTAATTAGATGGTTCCGATACTACACGGCCACAAGGGGGCAGTAGCATTCAGTGTTTTCATCGATCACGTGCCCTATGACTAACCAAAAACTTGACTGAAGACGAACCTTTTCTGACGTAGCAAGAAAGTTTACTGTGAAATATTTAAAAATGAAGCTTATATTAATTACATTGCTGTGTTTGGCAGGTGAGTGTGTTGTTACGGGTGGTAAAAATGGTACTGAAACTATAGTAAGGCCATCACGCAGTTTGTAATTGCCTAGGCTACTTACACTTAGCTTTGCCAAGGTGAAAACCAAATCATTTTCGATTTTCGCCGCTGTTGTTTTGGTACAAGTAGCGTTTACACACCCATGTCGTGAGTTTGGTTAGGGTTAGGGTTAGGGTTAGGGTTAGGGTTTTTAAACCTGGGGTTGTCAAATAGGAATGGGCCGTTGTTTTTGCCCCACTACTACACTACTCACTAGATACAATAATGTAACCCAACAAGAGTAGGTGTTACTTGTACTACTCTTGTACTTCTGCTGTTGTATTGGCTGTTGCTATGTGTGCTCTCTTCCCGCTCGCAGGCCGGCTGGCTGTTGTTATGTGTGCACTGTCCCTGCTCGCAGCCCGGCTGGCTGTTACTGCATACGCACTCCATGCTGCCAAGCACCGTCGGCTTGGTGCAACACGGTGTGAGAGTCCGCTACCCTCTGATGATAACCGTCTAGCTGCACTAGCTGGGATGAAAGATATATTATTACGCTGTGGCTATATGCCTGGCAGCGAATTTTTTTTTCCTACACGTTATATCCATTGGGCTCCTCTGATTGGCTGCTTGATTTGCTTTGACTCAACAAACCTTCAAAAAAAGAGAACAAACGCCATTTACAAATATTTGTTTTAATTTATGATTGGTAGATAAGTACGTTTTCTGATGTATTTTCTATGAAAAACACAAATTTTACTCATTAATATAAAATATAATATTACTATAATTACAATTCTTTGTGTAAATGTGTTATTTTCATCATAATCTTAAGTTATGAGAGGGTTAGGGTTATATGTCTGATATATATATATCTCATTATATATCTGGGTTATATGTCTCATATGGTCTGGGCTCTCGTAATACTACATACGTACGTATACATACTCGTACTATAGAGTAGCCCTTCACTCCGTCGCAGGCAGGAGAAAGGAGCTATTAAGGGCTATAGACTAGTACTAGAGCTATACGTACTCGTTGACGCTAGACTGAGCAAAAAGTAAACAAACCTTTGTTATTAAACGACACGTATGTGTTAGTACTTGTTTACATTTAAAAATACATGTACACAAAGAATTGCAATTATAGTGACATTATATTATGTTAAAATGTGTTTTAAGTTTTTCAAAAAAATACACCAGAAAACTTTTTTCTCAGTCTAGCATCAACGAGTACGAGTACGTATAGCTCCAAGAAACGGTATTGCTAGGGTTAGAATACCCTAGTAATAGTAGTATATTGACCCTGTATAATTGACGTTATAGTCACACAGCCTGGTCTGGTTAGAGTACGTGTAGCTCTCTAGTACTATAGCCCTTCGTTCCTTCCTCCTGCGACGGAGCGAAG
>NW_014577419.1:85635-89253 GCF_000485595.1 Priapulus caudatus
CTTCACTGCGGGCCCGACGGTCGGGTAAATAATCACTTCCGAAAACCAAATCATTTTCGATTTTCGCCGCTGTTGTTTTTGCCCCACTAGATACAATAATGTAACCCAACAAGAGTAGGGGTTACTTGTACTACTCTTGTACTTCTACTGTTTTACTGTTGTACTTGTACTGGTACTGTTACTTGTACCCTACTCTTGTTGGGTTACATTAAGTCATTATTGTACTATCTATTGCCCCACATTATACATACAGTCATTGAATATTGGTTAGTGCGTCCGGTTGGTAGCAGCCGCTTTGGCTCACACAGCTAGTAGTACTAGTAGTAGTATAGTACCAGTACAGTAGGCAAAAGCTGCGAAAAGTCATGTTTTATATTGTACTCGTATTTTACTCGTTCATATACAGCATATGACATGTAACTGTAGACCGAATAATTCTGTCCCATATAACCTTTTTTATATTTTGGTGAGGGTTATATTGGGACAGAACGGGGTTCATTGAAATTTCCCTCACCAATAAACCTCTATAACCCTCACCAAAATATAAAAAAGGTTATATGGGACAGAATTATTCGGTCTAATGTAACTGAAAACCTAAATGTCCAACGTGGGAGGCTATGTAGTATTGACATAGTTTATACTGTACTGTAAGTCTGCAGGGTGAATCACTTCAAGTGAAACTTGCGAGTTGTGTGGGGCTTGGTCACGAACGGTGAAGATATTTATGCAAAGGATTCTACGTGCGTAGGCTATGTAGTTAGTGTATCAGGATTCTTGTATAGCAATATTAGCTAGGTCACCTACAGCGGCATGAATCTGCATCCCAACATGTAAACTGTAGTTTTGGATTTGCACTAATACGACAGTAATAGCCGGTATCTGTGCTGAGTTATTTATTCGTGTGTTTATTATACTGTTTACATCATTTCACGTTGCGCCCGAGATAACTTTACAACGTGTTGAAATCGCAATTGGTGTTGGTAAGTATCAGTGGCTAAGTATATCCACAAAGAAAGTAAAATAAAATGTGAAGAAACCATATTAAGTGGAACTGTCTCGGTGACTCATGGTTTTGTGTGTGCAGCGTCGACCACGGCGACACCCCTCCTCGGGGAGAAGAAGTGTACGTGGGGCCCGGCGTACTGGTGCCAGCACCTGTGGAGTGCACGCGAGTGTGGGGCTATCGAACACTGCGCACAGAGAGTCTGGATGCTGCAAGAGACTCCCCAGCAGGAGGCCAGCGATGTACGTAGCGCCACCTTGTGGCATCTATATGCGCGTTCGGTCTAATCCGTTGAATATCATGGCGGCCGTTTATGCTCCTTTTTTTTCTTCTGGGAGATGTGTCCCTTGCCCCCTGCTGAGTAATATTGTATTTTAGATAGGTGCTTGACGCTATAAGTATAAGACCCGTTGAACTCATGTTTCATACCATTGATCATAGCAAAAGTGATGTGTAATATTTACTCACGTGTGTATTGTGTATTTGTCCGGTGGTTGTACATGAGGTGTGGTGGATGATTGCTTGTGTGTGTGTATGTGTCAGGGCCCTAGCTAGGATTTTTTTTCCTGTAGCCAAACAATTAGCCAGAATCAATTTTCATTAGCCAACTTGGATTCCTGTTAGCCACAACTGTAGCCTAACATTTTATGAACACAAAAAGGCGATAAATAATTTTTCTTTTCTTTATTTTTTTCACACTTTTATATGCATGAAGTACAAAACTACACTTATTTAATGCAAACAAACTATTATTCACCACCTGTCTATGACTGAGACACTAACACTATGATTCACCACCATGACTCTGACTGATCAACTGACAAAGACATTCAAATTGTCTGAATTTTTTTATTCATATGTAGCGTAATTATAACCTAAATTAGCTGAAAATAACCCTAGAACCTAGAGTAAACTCTCCCTTTAAACCTTGTTTACTTGAAATAACGCTGAAAATTAAAAACTGCCGGGCATTTAGGAAATCGAAGACCGTGCCCGGCAGCCGTCAGATATATGCGGGCTGCCGAACATATAGGAGTATATTACACACGCAAGCACGCACGCATGCACGCACGCACGCACGCACGCACGTGTACGTGCACATTCACGCATGCACGCATGCACGCACGTGTACGTGCAGATTCACGCACGCACGCATGCACGCACGTGTACGTGCACATTCACGCACGCACGCACGCACGCACGTGTACGTGCATATGCAGGTACGCATGCACGCACGTGTACGTGCACACGCACGCATGCACACACGCACGCACACATGCACGCACGCACGTCTACGTGCACACGCACGCACGCACGCATGCACGCATGCGTACGTGCAAATACAGGTACGCACGCGCGCACGTGTACATCCAAACGCACGCACGCGCACATACACACATGTGTACCTGCACACGCACGTACGTACGCACGCATGCACGCACGCATGCGTGCAGGTGTACGTGCACACGCACGCACGCACATCTGCATACGCACGCTCGCTCGCACGTGTACGTGCACACGCATGCACGCACGTGTACCTGCACACACACGCACGCACGTGTATGTGAACACGCATGCACTCACACACGCACGCAGGCTGACACGTGTACGTTCACACGCACGCACACGTGCACGCACGTGTAAGTGCACACGCATGCACGAACGCACGTGTACGTACACACGCACGCACGTAGTGTAACGAGCGTCACGTCTATGTGCGCACGCATGCACGCACGCACGCACGCATGCACGCACGCACGCACGTCTACGTGCACATGCACGCATGCACGCATGTGTACGTGCATATGCAGGTACGCACGCGCGCACGTGTACCTCCAAACGCACACACGTGCACACGCACACACACACGCACGCACGCATTCACGCACGCATGTGTACGTGCATATGCAGGTACGCACGCACGCACGTGTACATCCAAACGCACGCACACACGTACGCATGCACGCACGCATGCACGCACGTTTACATACACACGCACGCACGCATGCACGCACGTTTACATACGCACGCTCGCTCGCACGTGTACGTGCACACGCATGCACGCACGCACGCACGAACGTCCTCGTGCACATGCATGCACGTACGCATGTGTACCTGTACACACACGCACGTACGCACCAACTCACTCATGCACACACGTGTACCTGCACACGCACGCACGCACACACACACGCATGCACGCATGCCCGCACGTGTACGTGCACACGCACGCATGCACGCACGTGTACGTGCACACGAACGTACGGACGTGCACACGCACGCACACACACACGCACGTGTACGTGCACACGCACGCACGCAGCACGTGTACGTGCACTACATAAACAGCGCTTTCTATCAGAACATGTGGTCGTTCATCTGTAAATGTCAAGCAGCACGCTTCGCTTCTGCCAACCATGACACATAACAAATACACGTGACCTGATCTATGACGTCACGTGAAACACTCCTATATAGCCACTCTGATATTATTAACATTAAAATGTTCTGTCTTACAATAAACAAAAAGCAGGATGTTGTATCTAGACAGTCTGCAGCCCGGATCCGCGCGAAGCGCGAACAGCGCCATCTCATGGCGCCATTAGGGTCAATTC
>NW_014577419.1:89898-91188 GCF_000485595.1 Priapulus caudatus
TGTGTGTGTGTGTGTGTGTTGGGGGGGGTTCATGCGTGTGTTTGTGCCTACAGTAGTCACCGCGACAGCGACACATTATAGAGTCGGTGTTAGCACGTCTTGTCTCGGTCGTAGATCTAGTTCTAGTCTCGCCGTGTCGTGTCTTCTGCTTTCAGGCCGACTCCGGTTGTCAGATGTGTGAGAAGATGGTGAGGGGCGTCACCGTACTTCTGGACAACAAGTCGACAAAGGTACCGTCGCGTCGCATCTTTCCCTCGCGCGACCCCTAACCGTCCCTTCCGCTCGCTTGCTTTCAGCTGCTGGACGCGACGGCAATTATATCGGACTGTCAGTACTGTAAGTTCCTGATATCTGTCGTACGCCTCATGCTGACCGGCCGAGCGACCGAGGTAACTAATGCTATTGCCTCGATCGTAGCGCTCGCGCATATTGTGGGAAAATCGACTCCTCTACTTGTCTGAATCTTAGTACTTACACTGTCGCATTTAATATGCACACGTCGAAAATCTTAAATGAAAATGACTACTACGTTATTCGTTGGTGGAGGTATTGAAACGGTTAGGTTAATGGATAATGTTAAACACACTGATAGGTGGTGATGGCTATGGTTATTCCTCTAGAGTTGTTATATAAGCTGCTGGTAACCTCTCGGTTAAAAGTAAGCGTAGTATAGTAGGTGTTATAAGTGTTCGTCGATTGTAACATGGCACAGACAATCTATTGTTTTATTATGCATTCAGTTTAACAATAACTTTTATAGCAGTTACATAGAACATGTATACAAAGTAAAACCGTAACTGCGTAAAATTTTGAAAGTTGTTTTAGTGCTACTAGAGCTTTAGTAACTTAAAACTTGGTGAAAATATGAAAGTAGGTAAATAATCCTCAAAAACTGTTTAAAAAAATTTATTTGTAAGAACGAATTTTTTTATAAGAAGTGTAAGTAATTTTTTATAAGGATTTTTTATGAGGATAATTTGTTGTAAGTAATTTGTTATAAGGAGGGCTAAGGAGTAAAGAGTGAACTAAATGCTGTATTCTGTACTTTAAAGGGTGAGATTCTGAAGTATATGGAGAGGGCATGCACTGGAGCGCAAACTGCAGAGGGAGTAAGAGCGGTAAGTTGAACAGCCACATTCATCCTTCCTATCCCACGCCACATTGTTTACTCGCAAGGAGTGGTAATTAAAAATTGAAAGATAAGTGTTTCTCATCGTAAATAACGCTTGCTGTGCAGTTTTCTGATTAATTAACTAACATCGTCTTGAATTAAAGTTCAATAATGGGTAT
>NW_014577419.1:91198-92451 GCF_000485595.1 Priapulus caudatus
TGCCATGACGATTTCATGGCTTCTCATTGTTTGTTACAGTGCAAGAACGCTGTCGATGCATTCTTCCCTGCCATCCTCGACTTCGTCGCCATGGAAATGGTAAATGCCGAACTGCAACGTGTGAAATTTGCATGTGCAACTTACTGAGCTTGAACTTTGAATATGCGAGAATGACGGGTGGTGCAGTGCTCGAAATAAGCGGTGTCCGGTTGTCCGAGACAACCAGAATTTGCCCCCCCTCGGAATCCTAGACCCGCCACTGAACAATTACATATCTTGGGAGCAGAGAACAATGAACAAAAATGTTGCCATTTTGCATGGCGCCCAAAACAAAGATTGCAGAGCTGAGAGGTAAAGGAGCCAAGCCGTAGGGTGTGGAGAGGGAGGCGGAGGAGCCATTAAAATATTAAGTCATCTACTATTTTGCGAAGTTCGCTGTTTTTTGCCCCGCTTGTTAAAAAATCCTGGCTATGCCACTGTTTTTGGGTGTTTTCTGACCATATTATTATGTGATTGAAAATAGGAGATTTGGGGATATTTTTTGGGACAACCAGAAATTGTTGGGACATTTTTTTTCTTATTTCGAGCACTGTGGTGTGTGTGAGAATGGTTTAAAAGCGGGATCCTGTGTTTATAGCAGGAGCCGTTAATGTTTGTGCACATCACCTTCCCAGTTAAGGATACACTGAAGCTTTTGCACGGGTATTACTCTAATAACGAGTAAACGTTTATTGACTAGTGAATCGAATCCATCACACGTTTTATTTAAAAATACGATGTACCTTTATGCTGCAGCCAAAAAATTTCGTGAAATTTCTAGCACTTAATTATTGTGATGACACAAATTTTGAATTTTTATGTAAAAATGAAATTTTGGATATTTTCTCAATTACCACAATGAATATGAAAGCAAAATTCTCGCCACAAGTTAAGCACAATATGCACCAAAATCACGCGTCCGGATTTTGCGCATTTACTGAAAAAAAAATGTAGAAAAAAACTGAGTAAAGCAAACACTGATGTGCTTTTTTATAGCAATGTCTTACTATTGAAACGAGTGTAAATTTTAATTATTTCGTGTTACCTTCCCAATTGATGTAAATATTTTGCGTTGCTCTGCGCGTAGGATCCGATGGTGATATGCACTGCTATGAAACTCTGCCCCAGCAGCAACAGCAGCAGTGAGGAGGTGGAGAGGTTGGAGAATACCATCGAAGAGGTGCTGGTAGTGAAGCCGCTACTGCAGGAGCTTG
>NW_014577419.1:92966-94800 GCF_000485595.1 Priapulus caudatus
AGCGACCAGAATCGCTACGAGTTGCAGTTGCATGTTCCCGCAGACATTGCGATTTCACAGCAATTTCGACTGCGATTCTAGAATCGCAGCCGAGTTGCATGAAAAAGTCGCAAGTCTGCGCAAGGCTTAAGGAAGCTAGGCACCAGTCAACAACAGGAGCAGAAGGGGTGGAATAGTGAAGAAGCCAGGAAGGAGGAGTAGGAAGAGGGGGAGGAAACGTGGAAGCTGGACTCGTTTTTAAGTCCCGGAGAGCTTCCTGGGGAAACTGTTGTGTGCAAGCCCTGCACGAGCGAGTGCGTCTGATCGCCCCGTGCACGCACTGAAATGCTAAGAAAATCTTTTCGTTGTGCTGCGGCATCTGAGTGGAATAATTTACCTCCGGACGTTCCAGATACCCCCACCATTTCTTCTTTTAAAGTTCGTCTAAAGAAAGTCTTGCCCTATCAATGGGGCCCATTGTGCTCTACTTACCCCGTACAATTTTAGTCTAAGTACGTCAACTCTTATTGTGTATTTATTTAATATTTAACGGTTCTATTGCTGTGAGACGGCCATGTTGAAGATAGGTCCGCGCCATTTTATTGTGTCTGTACCTAACATGTTTTACCGTCGTTAAATAAAAATTTTTACTTACTTACTTACTGATTGACCCACCCTCGCATGTTATGTCGTCTGCAGATCGTGACAGACGTGAAGCCAATGCCGGCAGTTCACGATGAGATGTGTGACATGTGCACGCAGATGGTGACAGAGCTGCAGCTAGCAGCTCACGACAACAACACCAAGGTGAGAGAGCCGAGATGTCACACAAGCTCAAATAGTCACTCGATGAGACTAACAAACTTCTAAACCATGGGTCGAAATCATAAGGGGCCCGATGCCCGTATTTTAGGGCTCGGGCCAGACATTTCTAATACTAGCAAGCCTGACGGGCCCGTAGAAAATCCACCCCAGCATGCAAAACTGTCCCCGGTACCATCACCGGCCAGCGAGGATGAAAAGTTACCGCAGTATCGCTCACTTCTGTCAAGGAACTGTCAAGGCCTGTAATTTGCCAGCCGGGCCTGTAAAATCCCTTACTTACAGGCCCAGCTGGCCTGTAAATTTTCTAACTAATTTCTACGCCTGTAAACTGTTGGTTCATGGCTAACTATTCGTGTGTAATGTCGTGGCGTCGCTCTGAGACCGTGCAAAAGCTGGTGCAGCAGATCTACACCCTTCAACTCATACATGGTTGCAACTACTACAGGGTGGTTCGCGGTCATTGTTCGTCAAAAAGTCCGGCAAGTGTGCTTGCAGTTTATTCCGCATACGATGCTTGTTGTTATTTTATTCGTTGCGTTTGTTTTTCGTTGCGTTTCGTCACGGCAGAACGAGTTGATTGGCACGTTGGACAACGTGTGCGATATGATCCCTACTAGCGAGGTCGCAGCCATGTGTAAGGGTCTCGTTAACACATACCTGCCTTCACTCATCGATGCATTCGCTACCATGGTGAGTCACAAGTAGGGGTGTAACGATTAACTGCAATTAAACTGTATTGCGCGGTACATCCCGTTCGGTTCGGTTTTCGTTTTTTTTCTTTTTCGTTTCGGTTCTCGGTTCGGTTCCGGGAAATACATTCAACCCACTGTCAGTTAGGTATTAGGTTATAGTATTATGACTATTATCTTTGAACTGTATTACTTTATTGTCTTTTGGCCAATGAATAACACAATAAATGTATAATATTATGATAGGTATTATGATTATTATTCAAAATGTAGGGAAAATTTCGCTATCTTCTCAGCATTTTTACTACTGAAAATAACCAAACCGAATGAACCGAACCTAA
>NW_014577419.1:95134-97362 GCF_000485595.1 Priapulus caudatus
TGTGTGTGTGTGTGTGTGTGTGTGTGCGTGTGTGCGTGTGTGCGTGTGCGCGTGTGTGTGTGTGTGTGTGAGGGAGTGTGCGCATGTGTGAGTGAGTGTGCGCATGCATGAGTGCGTGTGCATGCGCGAGTCAGTGTGTGCCTGTTAGTGAGTGTGTGCTAGTGCGTGAGTGTGTGCGTGCATGAGTATATCACTTGTGCATGTGCGAGTCCTTGTGTGCGAGTTTTGGTGTGCATGTGTGAGTTGGTTTCTGTGTGTGTGTGCATGAGGGAGTGTGCGCCGAGTCAGTGTATGTGTGTATGTGCGTGCGTGTTAGTGTGTGAATGTGTACGTGCGTGTGTGTGTGTATGAGTGAGTGTGTGTGTGTGTGAGTCAATGTGTGAGTCAGTGTGTGAATGCATTGTGTGCATTTGCAAGTCAGTGTGTGCATGTGCTTGTGTGTGTGTGTGCATAAGTGAGTGTGTGTGCGAGTGAGCGTAGTTAGTGGAAGTTAGTGTGCGTGTGAATGTGCCTGGGTGCCCGTGTTTGTGTGTCTATGTACTGCGAGCAATGATTTATTTGTCAAGATACGAGTTGTTTACTGCATCTTACTTATATTATGCGTTTACGAGACTCCTGCGTGACTGTGACAAATATGTATACAGAGACTCCCCGACTTACGAACAAGTTCGGTTTCGAGCAGTCGTTCGTGATTCGAACATATGTACGTACGTATACAGTATTGTCCGGTAGTGTAGCATATGTACGTGTGAACATCGAGTAACCTAGAAGTGTACAGAGTGTAAACATATACGTGAACACAGGAGTTTGCGAAAGTCAAAATCAGAGGGGCGATTGTGTCTTTTTATTCACCAATATTGACATTATATACACGAATGGACTTCAGGGCAAATTGTTTGTATCATCGAAAGTTTGTAACTAGAAGGTTCGTAAGTCGGGGAGTCTCTGTATATATAGTATTATACTTATATGTACCTGGTGAACCTCTGTTGTACACCTTGTCACCACAGTGTTAATGACACTCTCACTGTTGCCTTGCTGTGTTTGCCAGGACCCCAAAACTGCGTGCGCAGACATAGGAATGTGTCAGGCAACGAAGGAACTCAAGCAACTAGCAGAGGTCAGTTGCGTTTACTGTCATTACCCCTATTGACAAATATTGATATGTTACACACCTTATCGGCTACCACTGCTGGTTTATCTGCTAGTTATCTACTCTGAGTTGTGTGATGTGTTTATACAACAACGACATTAGGTGTACATGCCTGAAGATCCATAAATTATTTGTTTTAACGTACTATACAACAATGACCTTCTGACAAGTATTACTTACTTAATTCTCCTCTTCACTCCCAGTGGAGCATAAGGCCACAACAGAACTTATTCCACAAGTATGCCTGAAGCATATATTTATTAAATGTGTAGTTAACAGATTGGTGAATAGCATTTTTAACATTTTTTATTTTTCCGTGTTAATGGTATTGCTTCATAGGTATGTCAAATAATTAACAAGGGTAACTAACTACTAAACAAGAATTTAAACAATGCTTCGTTATTTATTATAAGCGATTTATTACATATATAGCACTGCTTCTACTTTCCCTCTCGCCCCCTCCATCTGTCACCCTCTCCATTTCTCTATCTCACTCATATCTCGCCCTCTCCGTTTCTTTCGCTCACTCGTCTCTCACCCTCTCTATCCCTCTCTATCTCTCACTCATATCTCACCCTCTCCATTTCTCTCTCACTCATCTATCACCCTCTCCATCCCTCTCTATCTCTCACTCATATCTCACCCTCTCCATTTCTCTCTCACACTCATCTATCACCCTCTCTATCCCTCTCTATCTCTCACTCATATCTCACCCTCTCCATTTCTCTCTCACACTCATCTATCACCCTCTCTATCTTTCTCTATCTCTCACCCTCTCATCTCGCTTGTTTCTCACTGTCACCCCTTTCCCCCTTCTCTTTCATCTTGCTTGTTTCTCACTGTCACCCCCTGCTCTCTCATCTTGCTTGTTTGTCACTGTCACCCCCCCTTCTCTCTCATCTCGCTTGTTTCTCACTGTCACCCCCCCCTCTCTCATCTTGCTTGTTTCTCACTGTCACCCCCTGCTCTCTCTCATCTCGCTTGTTTCTCACTGTCACCCCCTCTCTCTTTCATCTCGCTTGTTTCTCACTGTCACCCCCTCTCTCTTTCATTTCGCTTGTTTCTCACTGTCACC
>NW_014577419.1:97392-99164 GCF_000485595.1 Priapulus caudatus
ACACACACACACACACACACACACACACACACACACACACACACACACACACACACACACACACACACACACACACACACACACACACACACACACACACACACACACACACACACACACACACACACACACACACACACACACACACACACACACACACACACACACACACACACACACACACACACACACACACACACACACACACGCACACACACACACACACAAGCTTCTGTGCGAATTCACGCGGCTTTTCTCAGAGGTAATTACTGAGGTGTGCGTGCATCGAACGGCCGAGCCGAGCAACAATATCCCCCCGCCCCGCACACACAGGTGAGAACCTCGCATTTTATTATCGCAGGATCAGTGTGATCAGGTGCCGGAGAGCATTCACGAGCCATGGGCGAACGCAGATTGGCATTTAACGAGATAAGTAGAGGTGTGAGAAAGATGCTGAGGATCGGTTGGCTGAGGCTGGGTGTTGAGGATCGGTTGGCTGAGGCTGGGTGTTGAGGGTGGGGTGGGGTGGGGTTAAAGGTCAGAGTCTCAAGGATAAATGTTGGAAGATGGGATAGGGAGGAAGGGTGGGAGATAAAGGTTGGAATATGGGATGGAGAGTGAGGGTGGGTGGGGGATAAAAGTTGGAATGTGGGATGAGAAGGGAGGGAGGGTGGGGGAGAATCGGGAGGTACAGGTTGGAATATCGGATGGAGAGTGAGGGTGGGAAAATAGACCGAGAGCCAGGATGGGGTGTGAGGGTGGTGGGAAATACCTGCGAGATCTGGTAAGAGATAATTACAATAATACAACAACATAATAAACAAATTAGATAGAATTCACTTTACACCGAGATCGACCACCTACTTCAAACAATCGTACTGAACTCAAAACTTAGATCAATCTGGCCTACAAAAATCGTTATAGTGCGCGACAGACGCGAGCATTAACGAGTCATATGTTAATAAAACGCCATGTTGTGAAAGCACCGACCACGCACCAGACGTCAATTACACACCGCTACGACATTCAGTAGGTTCGATATTTAGTAGGTTCGATTGGCTGCAAGGAAACAAGCCGACAAAAGCCACCAAGCAAAGGTCACGGTGAACAGCTACTAAGCAGCAAGCCGCTACTTCTGCATTTTTCTGCAGCACTAGGTCAATTGTTTAAAGCAACTCGCCGTATAGACTTCAGTTAGAGGTCACATAACGGTACTAGTAGTAAGTGCGTATATATATATATGGTAGAGAGGGTATATATTGCGCCTATAGGTGGTAGAGAGGGTATATATTCCACATAGGTGGTAGAGAAGGTATATTCCACATAGATGGTAGAGAGGGTATATTCCACATATAGATGGTAGAGAGGGTATATATTCCACATAGGTGGTAGAGAAGGTATATATTGCGCCTAGGTGGTAGAGAGAGTATATTCCACATAGATACTATATACGGTATACTAGAGTAGTTATGCGCACAGATGGTAGCGAGGATATATTGCGCGTAGATAAAGACGATAGAAACGATGTATTATGACGAGAGCGAAGAATCACACCAGTAAAGTAGAGTGCGCTATTACTATTATCGCGTGTTGCTAATATATAGTAGCATAGTCATCACCAGCAGGCTGGCAAGAGAGGAAAACGCGAGCGAGGAAGCTAAATTATTCATTGAATCGACGATACGATATAATAATTGAACAGTAAACATATACGGGTAGCGGTAGAGACGAGCAGAGAGAGAGAGAGTCTCAGAGAGAGAGAGAGAGAGAAG
>NW_014577419.1:100186-102396 GCF_000485595.1 Priapulus caudatus
GAGCGGAGAGCGAGAAAGAGAGAGAGAGAGAGAGAGAGAGAGAGAGCGTGAGAGAGAGAGAGAGAGAGAGAGAGAGAGAGAGAGAGCGTGAGAGAGAGAGAGCGGAGAGCGAGAAAGAGATACACAGATAGATACTGGTGGGAGAGTAATTACTTATAAACAGGAACGAGTGCAGTTAGGACACGTACAACACAAACCTAAAGTTTTATTCCTTCCTGTATACGACCCACATGAAACTTTATCGTTTAGTTTACTAGCACGCCAAGGCGCGGCGCTGCCATCAAAGACGCCTACCGCTCACTACTCCAACCTCTCCCAAACTTTTCCACGACATTATAATAAAATAAAAAATTGGTACGATCATTATGATTTTCCTATCATTGCTACATATTATGTATTACATATACATATACATTATATATATCTATTCTATTATTCTATCGTTGTTGTAATTTTTTTCATTATTTCTACGATTATCATTATATTTATGCTGTTATTAGTTTTTTATCATTGCTATTATTCTATTATAAGGAAGAGAGGTGGGGAGGAGGAAGGGGGGAAGTGGGGAGGAGGGTGGAGGGAGGAGAGGTGGAGAGGAGAAAGGGGGGAAGTGGGGAGGAGGGTGGAGGGAAGAGAGGTGGGGAGGAGAAAGGGGGGAAGTGGGGCGGAGGGTGGAGGGAGGAGAGGTGGGAAGGAGGGTGGAGAAGAAGGTCGGGAAGGAGAAAAGCGGGAGTGGGAGGCAGGGTGGAAGGTGAGGAAAGGTGGGGCGGAGTGGAGGGAGGAAAGGTTGGAGAGAGAAACTGGGGGTGAAGATGGTGGAAGGAGGTGAGAGCAGAGAGGTGGGGAAGAAGAAAGGGAAGGGGGAGGAGGGTGGGGCGAGGAGAGAGGTAGGAAGGAGAATCGTGGGGAAGTTGGGGAGGAGGTGAGGAAGGAGAGTGGAAGTGAGGAGTGGAGAGTAGAGAGGTGGGAAGGAGAATAGGGGGATAATGGGGGAGGGGAGTGCAGGGGGAGGAAGGACATGAGAGGTGGGGAGGATGCAGAAGGGGTGGCGGAAGTGGGGGGGAAGGAGGGTGGAGAGAGGAGAGGTGGGAAGGAGAAAGGGGGGAAGTGGGGAGGTCAGGGTGGAGGGAGGAAAGGTAGGAAGGAGGATAAGGCGGGGAAGTGGGAGTGAGGGTGGCTAAGAGGAAATGGGAAGGCAAAAGGCTTTTTTTGGGGAGAGATGGAAGGGTGGGAAGTGGGTAGGAGGGTGGTATGGAAGGCGAGGAGTGTGGATAAGGAGAAAAGCTGGAGGCGAAGTGGGGGGAGCGAGGGCGAGGGTAGAGAGATGGAGAGGCTGGGAAAGGAAGACAAGGGGGAAGTGGGAGAGGTGGAGGGAGGAGAGGTAGGAATGGGGAACACGGGGGGAAGTGGAGGTAAGGTGGAAGGGCGTGGAGAGGTGGCGCGGCAGAAAAGAGGGAAGCTGGGAGGAGCGTGGAGGGAAAGAGAGGCTGGGGAGGAGAATTAGTGGGGAAAAGTGGGGGAGGAGGGCCGGAGAATATTCCGGTATATCGCCTGAGAGGTGGGAAATAAATTCGAGGTAGATAAATACCGCAGAGCTATGTGATTGGAGGGGAGGAAGGAGGAGAAGGAGGAGAGAGAAAGGGTACAAGAGAGATAACAGCGNGAGAGAGAGAGAGAGAGAGAGAGAGCGAGAGAGTGAGCAAAAAAGAGAAAGATAGAGAGATAAAAGAGAGGGAGAATTAAAGAGAGATAATGTGAGAGAAAGCGCGAGAGAGAGCGAGCAATAAAGAGAAAAATAAAGAGATAAAGAGAGAGGGAGAATTAAAGAGAGAAAAAGAGAGAGAGAGAGAGAGCGAGCAAAAAAGAGAAAGATAGAGAGATAAAGAGAGAGGGGGAATTAAAGAGAGAAAAAAAGAGAGAGGGGGAATTAAAGAGAGAAAAAAATAGAGAGAGAATGAGAGAGCGAGCAATAAAAAGAAAGATAGAGAGATAAAGAGAGAGGGAGAATTAAAGAGAGAAAAAGAGAGATAGAGAGAGCGAGAGAGCGAGCAAAAGAAAAAAAGATAGAGAGATAAAGCGAGAGGGGGAATTAAAGAGAGAAAAAGAGAGATAAAGAGAGAGAGGGGGAATTAACGAGAGAGAGACGGAGAGAGAGAGAGAGGGAGAGAGAGAGAGAGCGCGCGCGCGAGAGAGAGAGAGAGGAGAGGGAG
>NW_014577419.1:103186-105917 GCF_000485595.1 Priapulus caudatus
GCGGCGTCGCGCAGAGAGAGAGAGAGAGAAAGAGAAAGAGAGAGAGAGAGAGAGAGAGAGAGAAAGAGAAAGAGAGAGAGAGAGAGAGAGAGAGAGAAAGAGAAAGAGAGAGAGAGAGAGAGAGAGAGAAAGAAAGCGAGAGAAAAAGAGAGAGAGAAAGAAGAAGGCCTTACTGATTCCCAGCTCGAGCGCGCTCATCGTCACGGAAACCTTTCTCCCGCAGAAGTCGCGGTCTGCGACGTACGCGATGATGACGAGGATCGGAAAGAACATCAGCGTGAGGATCGCCTCCCACACGTCGACGACACCCTTCGTGTTCACCTGTAAAACAAGCGAGCGTCGTTACAGAGGGCGCCAGCAGCGTGAGGATCGCCTCCCACACGTCGACGACGTCCTTCGTGTTCACCTGTACAACAAGCGAACGTCGTTACAGAGGGCGCCAGCAGCGTGAGGATCGCCTCCCACACGTCGACGACGTCCTTCGTGTTCACCTGTACAACAAGCGAACGTCTTCATAGATGGCGCCACTGTTCGCGTGACGACACAGCCCCGAGGAACATCTGCATAGGGGGCGCCAGTGTTTTCAAGCGAGGAATATCGAATGACCGTCATGGCCGCCCGACCCGGAGCGTAGTCACGCTCCATCCGCTCGCGCGCTTTCATTATTCATCAAGTGTTAATTGACCGACCGGTGACGCAGAAATAATACATACAGACAAAGCTGGGAGTTGGGGGCTTTGTATATACAACAATCGACGTGCACTAATGGACGGGGGGAAGGGCAGGGATTGCCTAAAGAGACGTGATTCGCAATGATAAATGGCAATAGGCGGCGTCGTGGCCCTTCAGCAAACATACGTTATCAGTTAAAAAATACATTAAATACAGTTAATCATACAAAAATACAGTTAAACATCGGGAGCAAATAAAGGCAGACGTCAGGAGTGAATAAAAGCAATTTATTTTTGTTTGACATGTTATCAGGAGTAAATAATAGATGGTCTTCTATTATCTACTCCTGATGTTATTTTACTACAAGGCATTGTCACTCTCCTGATGCCATCAGACAGACATGATCTTGCAACGCTGACGGCCAGACAAAGTGCCTACATTTTCACATGCAAAAAAACTCGGATAAGCATTGCACCAGCCACACGCACAATGATCACGAATATCCTTAACAAAATCGTGTTAATTAGCTTTTTTTCATTTCAGTTTTTCAAATAAACAACGCTTAGCTATAATTAATGTTTCAGCGTAAATACACATCGGAATTAGTCTTCTTACCATTACACTATTTGGCCTGCGCATATAAATTTACAGTAATAACAAGTTAATTACTTGACTTTTATTACGAACCGTGAAGAAAACCTCTACCAGTTTTGCCGCTGGTATGGCTGGGAACGCAGACTCTGAAGATAGTAGCTTTCATTTGAAATCGGGAATTCATCGAAGCTCTGCGAATTGCAAAGCGTGAGAGACTAACCTTTCTCCCAAATAGCCTACGCGTGTAAGAAATGCATTGCATGCTACTGGCATCACATGTTGCATAAAGCTTTGAAGCTTGTTTAATGTTAAATTGACTACGTCACGAATTTTCTATGGTAAAATTTGTAAAATGTTTGTTGTAATTTTTAACAATTAAAAGTAAGAACTAACGGGACTAAACGTATCGTCAAATTCTTACCTGATAGGATTGTTTCTCAACTAGTTAAAAATCCAAAAAACCTGGACGATTTGATATTATAGCTAATAGCCGCGTTCACACGTAGCAAGAAATCCGGTATTTAGCGTTCACACGAGGCAAAATGCGCGGTCCAAGAAATACGGTATCTAAACAAATCCGGTATTTGATGTAAATACGCGGCTTCCCAGACCCCGAATAATTTGCCGTGCTTGAGAAATACCGGATCGCGCATTTCTCGTGTGAACGCTGAAATACCGGATTTCTGAAGCCGCGTATTTTATAGACTGGTCCGCGCTCGACAGTTCCAGTGTAACGCGAGTCGAACTGTCGAGCGCGGACCAGTCTACGTACTTTATCGGCAGTTGGTGCGCATTGCATTGTTTATTTCGCATTGTTTGCTTGATTGTTTAAAGCAGCTCGCAGCTCGCAAATACCGTATTTCTGGAGCCTCGAATCAGCGTGTGAACGCTCGGCCGCGTATTTGTCTCAGATTCGGTATTTCGCAAATACCGTATTTCATAAATCCGAGGTCTCATGTGAACGAGGCTAATGTTCCGGACATTAATTGCTGGCTATGGGCTATGTATGAGTCACGAGTGTATGTTCACATCGAACAATATAGTAAAATAGGAAGTATAATGCAGCAATTTAACCATAAAAAGTGAACAGAATTACTTATATTTTGTGAAAAAATGGGAATTTTTTTTTTAATGTTTACTATTTACGGTGACGTAATCACTTTAAAGCCCTTCTACAACAATGGAAACGCTTACGTTCGCACGTGATAATGCGTGTGGTGTCCCCAACCCCGGCACGCACATACGAAATGCTGTTCCGAACGTAATTTAATGCAAGTATAAAAAATTCGTCTCTGTTGCTCTTTTATGACAGCGGGTCCCGCATACAATCTACGTTCCAATCTCGCATGTGCGTGTAATGAGCGTGTTGTGTTGTATGTGTGTGTGTGTGTGTATGTGTGTGTGTGTGTGTGTGTGTGTGTGTGTGTGTGTGTGTGTGTGTGTGTGTGTGTGTGTGTGTGTGTGT
>NW_014577419.1:106749-118658 GCF_000485595.1 Priapulus caudatus
GAACTTCGGCTGCTATAGCCTCGTATTTCCACGCATCCTATCGTCCTGTCGCGTGTCTCAGCATCCCAGGTCGATGTGCAGCATCCCTGGTGGCTATGACAGCGATCACGTGATTCCCACCGGTTGTATGAAGGAAACCTGTGGGGGTGATCATTGTGTGCCTTGTCATGTGATGTGCGTGACATAAAACATAACTTGATTGCGCGTCTCTCGTGATGCATGATGGGAAGATAAGAAGCCCTACCCACGCTGAGCTTGTGGTATAAATACGGGGCTCTGCTCTCAGTAAGGCAGTGTACGATCTGGAGCGACCGAGACGGGTCAAGCCAGCATTGCGGCCACAAGCAATGGCGCCTCATCTTCACGGATCACGCAAGCATACCAGTATCTAGTTAACCCCTGCACAGAGCAAGCAACTCACTACAGGGTGTTATCTAGTACGGTTTGGCTGTTCAGTTCATCGTGTATATTTCTACCCCCCAGCGAGAACGCTGTGTGGGATTTTGTGCACCATCTTTTAGTTCACCTTAGTCTGTTGACTAAGGCCGAATAAAAGCCCCGGGCCTATTCCCGGCGTGAACACGTTTATCGGCTTGTTCTGGTTTCACGTGTTGCTATTTCTTGTGTTGACACCTACACTACAGTCCAGCGGTCGAACCTTCATTCGTCGTCACAACTAGACGTAAAATCGTTGCATATATATATATAATATAATATGTTTGTTGGTAGAAATATAGGCACTGCATGCGACGTCGTGCGCAAACAGTGAATACCTTAGGAACGTTAGAACGAAATCGCATATTGTAGCAGTATATTGTTAATAATTCATGAGTCATAAATCACAATATTAATAATTTAAATAAATTCATAGTTGAGGAAATTATAAATTCGGCAGTTAGGATGCCGCCATTTACTATGCACCCCCTTTTTCCACTCTGATGTCGGGTACCAACATTACAGCTATGCGTACACGGCGGGTTCATTTCATTTTAGTGAGAAATGCAAACATTTACTGAAATAGGGGGGGTCTATATATTTACCATGAACCGAGATTTTAGGGGGTTACCCCACCGCCCTATACGAATTATCACGCGTAATTCTGCGGTTAATTATATGAGCGTTTTACGAGTAATTATGAGAGCCAGGCCTCTATCTTCCACCCCGGAGTAGTAATTAATACTAAATTATTCCGTCGGTGCCGTGTCCCGATGGTGCAGCGGTTTCTCAGTTACGTAATGACGGCTCACACACTCAGTTCATCATTGGCAATATGCAAGCAAAGAGTGCACGTGTGTGTGTGTGTGTGTGTGTGTGTGTGTGCGAGCGTGTGCGTGCGTGCGTGTGTGCGTGCGTGTGTGCGTGTGTGTGTGTGTGTGTGTGTGTGTGTGTGTGTGTGTGTGTGTGTGCGTGCGTCACAGTGCGTAGTTGTGAGATGTATGTGGTGTGTGGTGTCGTGTGGTGTGTGTGTGTATGGTGTGTTAGTATGTATGTGTGTGGTGTGTGTGTGTGCGTGTGTGTATGTATGTATGTGTGTGTGCATGTGTGTGCACGCGTGCGTACGTACGTGGAGGTTATTAAGCCTGTTCAGACTGTACTAATGTCAGCATGGACACTCTGTCGGTATAAATACGCTCGTTGTGATAGGCGAGGCTTGAATACACTTGCGTCTAATAGCAGCTATTATGCATTTCACTAATCTACGGGTAGATAGATGTTTCTGCTATTACACTGGGCAAACATTGCTTGATGCTATAGCGCTCAACTTGCTACCCTGGGGAACAACCACGCAAAGCCGTGTCACCCACCACTATGGCTGAGAGGGTCTATGTCCCCAGGGTACTGCCCTAGGCAACGGTAACCTGGTGAAGTCCGTTATACGGAACGTACCCTGGTACTGATCTAACATGCCCGCACACGTACCTCGCCTTCTCCACTAACGTGTCTAGGGGTCGCCTACGCTACTCCCTAAATCCGTAACCTAAGCCTAACCTAACCATATCAATAGTTACCAGGTACGTTTCCGTGTATATCCGACCGGTACCCAGGGTATCGTTCGCGGCAGTACCCTGGGGGGACATAGACCTAATCGCAGCCAGTCGGCTGTGCTAGCATCATTGTGATGATTGCAGCCAGATGAACGTGCACTAGCTGCGTGGTGCGTCAGCCGTTGCGCGTGAAGGTAGTTTCTTGCGGGGATAAATGCGGGAATTAATGTAAATGTATAGTAATCTTGTCAAAATGAAACTCACTGTGACGGATATAATGTGGACAGAGTGAAATTAGCATGCAGACGCGGCACGCACGCACGCACACACGCACACACCGCACACACGCCACACACCACAGCACCACACCCACACACGGACAATACAAACACATAGGACATATCCACGAAAGCACGCACAAGCACCACCGTCACCGCACAGCCGCACGCAACAACACCCCACGCACGCACACACACACAAACGCACGCACACACGCACGCACACACGAACACACAAACACACAGGCACATATCCACGAACGCACGCACTAACACACACTCAGGCACGCGCACACGCACGCACGGACACACACGTACGCACGCACGCACTAACACACACACTCAGGAGCCGCGCACACACGCAGCACGGACACACGTACGCACGAACGCATCACACCACAAAATTTGAATGGACAGTAAACGGGAATAATTTGGAATGAAAACGAGCGAGCCATAAATAATACTAAAGCTCCTACCGGACAGTATGATGTAGAGCCATATGTAGGCGAACAGCGAGGAGAAAGCTGTGACGAAGAACACCTTGACGTGATTGATCCGTCTTCCTTCGTCGTCAGGAATCACCGCCACGCACACAGCTGCGAAAATCACACGGTAAGACAGACGGCGTTGATAATCGATGGATTTTCGATGTCATTAAAGTTTATATAAGGTTTACTGAATATTACATTAATCGGTCAATATCTAACCACCTTCAAGTACTAGCCAGGCGCGCCGGAAGCAGTTTTGGATTGGGTGGGTGGGCAATGAGACCAAGGGGTTCACACTATTTTTTTCCCGTGTGTGCGTGAGCGCGTGTGCGCGACGTGTGCTTGAGCGGCGTGTGTGGTGAGCGGCGTGGTGCGTGAAATGTTCGTGCGTGGGAGCGCGTGTATGCGACGTGTGTCGCGTGAGCGCGTGTGTGCGACATGGTCGTGTGCGAGTGGTGTGGTGACGTGTGTGCGTGAATACGCGTGGTGGCGAGCGCTGTGGTGCGTGAGCGTCGTGTGTGTGTGACCTGTGTGCGTGAGGCGCGCTGTGTGCGGCTGTGCGGAGCCGCGTGCTGTGCGATGGGTGCGTGAGCGCGTGTGTGCGACGGTTGTGGCGTGAGCGCGTGTGTGGCGTGTGTGCGTGAGCGCGGACGTGTGTGCCGACGTGGGTGCGTGAGCGCGTTGTGTGCGTGAGCGCATGTTGTGACGTGTGTGCGTAAACCGTGTGTGCGACCCTGGTGCGTGTGTGCGTCGTGGGTGACTGCGTGTGATGCGACGTCGGTCGCGAGGCGCGTCGTGTGCGACGTGTGTGCGTGAGCGCCGTGTGTGTGCCGTGTGCGTGATCGCGTTGTGCGAACGGGGGGTGCAGCGCGTGTGTGCGACCTGTGGGTGCGTGAGCGCGTACTTGCGACTGTGTGGCGTGAGCGCGTGTGTCCGAGCGCGTGTGTGCTGACATGTGCGTGAGCGCGTGTGTGCGACGTCGCTGTGCGTGAGCGCGTGTGTGGTGAGCGCGTGGTGGTGCGGCGTGTGTGCCGTGAGTGCGGTGTGCGACGTGCTGTGCGTGAGCGCGTGTGTGACGGCGTAAAGTGTCAATCACGCAAATGGCGCGCAGGCGAAAACTTAAATAATGCGATGTATGAAATTAGTTTTTGAAGCGTGTAGAATTAACAATCCTTAGCTCATACATATATTTTCTTCGTTTTCCCACTCTTCTCTCTTTTTTTCGCTTTTTTTGGGCGGGGGGGGTATTTTTGGGTTTGCCCCCCCCCCACCACTTTTTGAATTGGAGGGGCGGCGCCGCCCCTCCCCTTCCCCACTGTCCCGAGGCGCCTCGAGCACTATGTGTATCACCTGCTACTATACTAATGCAATGTTTATTGTTTGGGTGATTTTGATCGTTTCAGCGTGTTTAAGGATGGTTCTGTATATGTGTGTAAAATTGTTTATTCTCTTTTCAGGTGGATTATACATAACCCTAACAGCGATATATATAATAAGGAGTACAAGTTATTCTCTGCGTAGTAATGTTGTGAGTGCTAGCGTGCGCGCGCGGGTGTACGTGTGCATGCATGTGCGCGCGTGCGTGCGTGTGTGCAGGCATGTGCGTGCGTGCGTGCGTGTAGTGACAGCAGCAGCCAGCACCACACACTAGCAGCAGCAGCAGCCAGCAAGCCACACCACCACCACACTAGCAGCAGCAGCAGCACCAACCACCAACTAGCAGCAGCAGCAGCACCCGGCCCAGCCGCCACTCGCGTACCTGCACCCACCACCTTACACGACCACGACCACGACCACGACGCACCTTCACCATCAGCAGCAGCAGCACCACCACAGCACCAGCAGCAGCAGCCAGCAGCAGCGCAGCAGCACAGCAGCACCACCAACCACCACCCACCTTTTGTACCAGCAGCCTGGTTTGCTGTCTATAGACCAATCAGGATGTAATCGGCGGCTGGAGAAGGGAGGGGAGAAGGCTGGCGGAGGCCAAGGGGAGAAGGGGAGAAGGTGGGTGGAGGAGGGGGAGATAGCTGGTGGAGGAAGGAGGAGGGGAGAAAGCTGGTGGACGGAGGTGGTGCGAGAAGGAGGAGGCCTGGTGGAGAAGGTGGGCACGGGAGGGTGGGCCGCTTCTCCCTGGGCTACGCTCCGGCTTCTCGCCTTCCTCCAGGGCCACACGCGTTCACGGCCCACCACCCTTCACCTACCTCCTGCTCTTCCTGCCAGCCAGCTTCTCCCTTCTTGGCGGCGGCCTGTCTTCCTTCTCGCCCGCACCAGCGGTCCTCCCCCTCCTCTTCGCTCCAACGACTTCTCGCTTCTCCGGGCCCCTCCATTCTCCACACAGCTCATCCCTCCTCCTTTCCACCAACGCTTTTCCCATTCTCACCTTCGCTCCTTCTGCCACCGAGGCCCTTCTCCCCGCCGGGTGCTCTCCACTAGCTTCATCGCCTCTCCTTCCACCCCTTCTCGCCTTCCTCGCCCTCCCTCCTTCTCTCCACCAGCTTTCTCCCCTCCTCTTCCCTGCCACCACCGTGCTGCGGGCCTCTCCCCTTCATCCTTCTCGTCCACCAGGGCTTCTCGCCCCGTCCTCCTTCTCGCACCACCTTCTCCCTTCTCCGGGCCCCCTTAGACTCCTCGCTTCACCATCTTCTTCACGCAGCTGGAATTGACGTCACGAAAACGCGAGCTACATCTGATGTGGTTATCACACCAGGCCGACAAAACCGACAGTCCATAAAAATATTGGCCCCCAACCTTATCTCCTTGTACGCGGCCTGAATATAGACAAACCCATTTCCAACTGGTGCCCAAAGCCCACCCGCGCCGCGCCGCCGTGCCAATTGCGCGTGCCACACGTGACAGCATAAATATATATATATTTCAGTGGCTCGAAATAGAAACAAAAATGTGTTGTCCTGCGGACAACCCAGGCCATCAATCGGGTTGTCCGCACCAATTTCTGGTTGCCCAAAAAAATATCCCCCCCCAAATCTCCTACTGTTTTCAATCACATAATAGATATGGTAGAAACACGCCCGCCAAAACACTGGTTGTACCCGCCGCGGCCTCGCAGGATTGTTGGGGTCACCACCCACGGGCACAGGGGCCAAAAATACAGCGAACTGCGCAAAATAGTGGATGACATTAAATATTTTAATGGATCTCTGGCCTCCCTCGATCCACACCAGCTAACGGCTCCTCTACTCTCTGGCATGCTTTTGTTTGGGTGTCACGATGCGAAAGAGGCGACATTTTTGTTGCATTGTTCTGCTGTGCTCCAGATAGCCTCTAATTGTTCAGCTGGCGGGATCTAGGATTCAAGGAGGAGGGGTGAAAAACAAAGCGGGGGGGGGGGTATGGGGGTGCCTCAACCCACGAAAATTTTAAGCAAAAACTCGACAACCTACGATCCGCAAGGAGAACGTCAATGGTATTTGAAGGCCGCACTACAACCCCACCTTTCACTTTTGAGCTACATGTGGCACGCCTTTTTCACTAGCCACCATAACGTATCGCACATGACCCGACAAACCTTTCTCACTTTAACTAATTCACCTTTCAAGGACTGCAGACCCATGAATAACCGCAAACTGGCTGGCTTTGTTTTGCAATCGAGGCAGGACCAGCCATCGGAAAATTCAGGAGACACAATACACTAAATCGGACATAAACTAACACCAAAATGTAGGGGTGAACTTGCTGATTTGCTGTTTCCAAATCGAGTTGCACACGGCACCCACTCTCATAGCAAATAAGAAAACCATGAAAATATACCCAAAGGCAGTGATATACGCGAACAAGTAGGCCCCAGCTGGTATGCGTCGCTTTCCCACACGCATAGATTTAATGGCGGGCCGAGGAGCCCCAGGCCTCAAAACCTAAGTCTATAACCTGGAGAAAACCACCAAACGCGCCCCTGAGCAACCCCACATCCACCAAGTAAAGTGCGTATTTTTCGTAACCACATTGTTCATCTCGGTTGTCAACCCTCACCGCCGCGAGAGCAACTAGTCAAGCTCAAGACTCGGAATTCAGGTTGTCCGCCAGGCCGGCCCACAAAATCTACTCCGGAGTTTGTCTCGGACAACGCCGGACAACCGCTTATTTTGAAGCTAACACCGACAAGCTATTCATCATAGGATAATCATATATTTTTATTTTATATATATAAAAAATTTTTATAATTTGTATACCTCTATGCCCCCCCGAACTATCATAGGTATACGACATAGCTCATCACAAGCTGAGCTGGTCAGTCGTTACCCCCAACATTGCTGGCGGCGGCCGTGTTGTTTACAGTTGAATAGGGTGCTTCAAGATGCTGCCCCTGTGACGCCAGCCGCCATTCGCTCACTGCACAGTGACTGTTAATATATATAGCCAAAAGGTAGAAAGAGTCGGAACTCAAATCCTCTACCACCCCACCGGCTCCGGAATGGATTCCCACCAACGATTAACAAAGCCACAACAACACAGAAAACACAACCATTCCTACTTGCCATCTTTGGTTTGTCAATTTCAACGAACAGTGTTCACGTTGTTAGAAAATATAGCCGCACTGTCCTCTGACTTGCGTACAACCAGAGACCTCCTATCGTCATCACGAAAATATATACAACACCCACCAACACCGAACAAGCCCTGGCGAAAAATTCGGAGCGAAATCCAGGCCAACCGCCCACTCGCACCTAACCAAACCCGTTGCGCGGACTCACAACTGTAAATGTCTGCACCAGGCCAGGAACTGGCCAGGAACAACCACCACCCGAGCGGGCCGAACCCAGCTATTAAAAGTTGCGTCATTGGGGCGTGCCTGGCCGGCGCGGGGCGGAGACGCAAGCGCTGGATACGTTTTTGGCAAGCGCTGCGCAAGAATGGCGAGGCTTCGTACGGGAGGTGAAAGCAGCGTGTGCTCCCAACATGCAATGCGCCGCCTATATCGCCATGTACTTTGCAGACATTTAGCATTGACCGCCGCAAAGCCCCGTTAGCGGAACGCTCGACCATTTCGGCCAGTGCTTGCTGTGATTTCGCGTGACAGAGCTCGGTTATGAGAGCCCGACCGCGAAGAGAGCACGTCTATATCTTCTAACAAAGTGAACACTGTGTTGGAAATTGAAACAAAGATGGGTCGGAATGGTTTGTCTTTGTCTTGTAATTCGGTGCTGAGGGACATTCAATGGGCGAGCGTGCCGACGGACTTGGAGTCGCGCCGCGGGGCCTTTCGCCTACGCTGCCGAGGTACCGTTAACCAGCAGGCAGCACCTTGAATGAGCGTCTCAATAAAAAAAATTAATGGTAAATAAACATGAAATGTACACCAAGCCAAAAGAATCTTAAATGTTTCTGCTAGGCCTACTCTATTGCACCTGGTGAATTGGCGTGCAAATGCTCATCTGCAACACAACAAATACACGCGTATGCCTCGCCGCGCTGTGGGCAGCGTTGGCAGCAACACCAACATGAATAGAGAGTTCAAGTTTTATTCATCGTCTCTTGTCTCTTGTCTTCAGAAACAAGGTTCTGCTCTTATCTCATGTTGTTTGTGGGCCACGCTGCACAGCGCGGGACGGCGGCTATAAACCGGTGTATTTGTGTGTTTGCAAGATGAGCATTTGACGGGCGGCATTCACAGGTGAAATAAGAGTAGGCCTAGAGAAACATTAAGAACTCTCTTGGGTACATCTTCATTGTTTATTGTACCATTAATTTTTTTTATTGAGACGGTTCGGCAAGTGCCTTGTGATATTAAGCAGTTCCAGCTGTGCACAGTGAGGCAAGCGTGCGCGCGGTGCAAGTGTTCAAGAGAGCCTGCTGCATACGAGGCATTTACAGCCGGACATTCGACGAGGAAACCTCGGCTAATAATAGGTGAAAAAGAGAGTTATAGAAAAGATTGAGAATTTCTGTAGTACTCACTACTAGTATTGTAAATTCGTATTTATTTAGGGCATTATATTTTATTGAAACGTTTCAAGTGCGCTCGTGATCGTATTGTAACATATTACATAGGGCGTGGAGGCAACCGTACTTACTACCATAGTTTCAAGTCATGAGGGTGACTAACCCTAGGCGCTATAACAGTAGGCCGCGACTAGGTCTGTACGACGGATTGACTCTAATTCTATGTTGTCTTCTAACGGGCCTAGGCAATACTCCGTTTTCATAATAGCCGCCAGCATACCATAACAGCTCATCACATACAGCCGTGAAAATCTCAGCTGACTATGCAAATCCAACCCACCACACCACCACGAGGCACCGCATTTCAACCCCCCACCAGCAGCAGCCACGACCGGAGGCACCGACCACCACGCACCGACCACCGCACCGGCCACCACCCCGACCACCGACCGCACCGGCCACCACCGTACCGGCAGACCGGCCGGCCACCGCCCTGCACCACCTGCCCCTCACCGGCCACCGCCACCACCGACCGACCACCACCACCACCACCACCACCAGCAGCACGTCACACCACGGCACTCGCCGCGCACCGAACACACGCAGCAACAACCACACCACCCACCACCGAACCGACCAGCTACCGCCACCAGCCGGGACCACTACCGAGCAGCACCACCACCGCCACTGCGCCGCCGCCTGCGCCGCCGACCGCCACCGGCACAGGACCACCAGCACCACGACCGACCACCACCACGCAGCAGCACCGTCAGCACACCGCCCGCACGAACACACCAGCAACACACCGAGCCACCACCACCACACACACCAGCACCGCCACCACCACGCCTACAGCAGCACCACCCCGCCAGCGCGCCGCCGGCCTGCCGCCGCGCCGGCTGGCGCGCCGCCAGCGCCGCCGCCGGCGCCGCCGCCGCGCCCGGCCGCCACCACCACCACCACCAGCAGTACGTACCTATGATGACGAGCAGGTTGAATGCGGCTGAGCCTACGATGGTGCCCGGACCGAGCTGACCCGCTTGGAAGTCGTTACCAACGATCTCAATGATAGAGAGCAATAAAAAAAGATTCAAGGAGCGCTGGAGGCCGAGGGCCATCAACGTCAAGTTCGCGACGGTGCCGTTCCACACCTAGCGAGCGGTTTATACAGTCATTCAGTCAGTTAGTTAGTTAGTTATTTAGTTAGTTTGAACTTATCTACTTACTTTATATTGATTTAACTCGTATTACTTAATATTATTCATTATTTTGTTATTATTATTATTATTATTGTTATTAATTATTATTTCATTTATTTATTTATGTATTTATTGAAAAAGTTTAACATCAAGTCTATGCTTAACTAACATATATATCATGCAAGCTAGAAATGCTTAAAACCACGCTTGGCAACTAAGTGGCCCTCGTTTGGTCGTTCACATTCGTACATGTAAAAAAACACGTACAAGGCGGTCCAGCTTGACCAACCTAGCAACAGTATCCAGGGGTAGGGGATATCTCGCTTAGCCGTAACAAGGTTTAATTCATCTGCCACGTCGCAGACGACACTTGCCTTGACTTCGACTTCCTCCGTCTCGTTGGTGTTCGGTATGGCGACCTTGATTTTCGTCGTCTTACTCGTGATCATTTCTATCGAACACATGAAGATGTCCGCGACGATGGCCACGCCCAGGAAGCTGTAGAAGAGCCCTGCGAAACAACACGCCGTAGTATGTACACCTACCTACCTACCACTACAATACCAGGTTCTACGATGCGAAACAGCACGCGGTAGTATGTACACCTACCTACCTACCACTACAATACCAGGTTCTACGATGCGAAACAGCACGCGGTAGTATGTACACCTACCTACCTGTGATATAGTACTAGGTTAAAATAATAATTATAATAATTTTCGGGTGCCCACTGGGCTACTGGCCTAGTGGGCTAGTGAAGAGATTCGCAGTTTTCACTGGCGGGTGCCGCCGCATAATTAGGTTAAAATCCTACTTTAATCTGTAATGTAATACTCCTGGTAATACCAAGCTCTACTCTCTCTACTAAGGTTCTACCTCTACTAACCTATGGTATATATCACCAGGTTCTACACCTACCCACCTGTGATATATTGCTAGGTTTTACCTCTACCTCTGTATTACTAGATTCCACCCCTATTCACTTGTAATTTAGTACTAGGTTATATACCCCCCTACCGTTTAGCATCTCCATATCTCCCCTTGAGAGATAAGTCATTTTATATCCTAATATATTACTAGGTCCTGAACAAAAGACAGGATCAAAATCAATGTCCAGGAAGCTGTAGATCTGTGCTGTTAAAGAGCATGGCACTACGTACCTAACCCACTTATCGGTACAGCACGCAACCTCTCCACATACGACAAGACATACTCTATACCCTAATATACTAATAAGTTTTACCCCTACCGGCAAGTCTGTGCAATACTAGATCTTCACATGAGAGACACGACGTGTTTTATACCCTAATATCAGAAAATTGATAATGACAATTTGTCATTATTAAACCCTGCTAATATACACATAGGTTCTTTTGTCACTTTAAAAACTCGATCACAATTTACCAAACTGCGTGGTATGATTAAAATGTGCATGTCGGATATCGACCAGCTTCATTAATCATTCCTGCATACGATTATTTTTATGCGCACACATGTGACATTATCATTAGTCTCGTGTGTACTCATTTACATACTCATACGTGCCTATTCACGTGCACACGCACCATCGTCGTACCGTATTTGTTCCCTTTATAAACGTATTTGTTCCCTTTATAATGTTTCCCGTATTTGTTCCCTTTATAATGTTTCCCTTTAGTTATTCCTATTTCTTCCCGTTACAAACACGAACGCAAATCATCGTGGCATTTGTTCCCTTTACTTATTCTTCTTTATTCATGTTATATTTACGAACGCAAATCATCGTGGTAGGCCTATTTGTTCCCTAGTCCTGTTCATTCCCGTTATATTCATAATCGTGGTGCCGTAGTCGTTCGGTTCCCGTTACTTATATTCCACATGCGCGCATTCATATAGAGTTACACCTGCATAATAGGGGTCACTCGAGGGAACCCCTGAAACGTGTCCTTTATAGACAGGTGTCGGTAATACGCCGCTGGTCTCCGTGAATAACGGCCACTCACGGGAAAAGCTGAAATTGTACTTTATCGCCGACAGATGTTGGCATCTGTTGTAGTTGTGTCTCAGCTAACACAGGTC
>NW_014577419.1:119493-122514 GCF_000485595.1 Priapulus caudatus
GTGTGTGTGTGCGTGTGTGTGCGTGCGTGTGTGTATGTGTGTGCGCGCGCGTACGTGTGTGTGTGTGTGTGCGTGTGTGTGCGTGCGTGTGTGTATGTGTGTGCGCGCGCGTACGTGTGTGTGTGCGTGTGCGTGTGTGTGCGTGCGTACGCGTGTGTGTGTGTGCGTGCGTGTGCGTGTGCGTGCGTGTGCGTGTACTACACACACAAAGCGAGGGCTTATAATTACCGATGAGATAGAGGGCAGCACGTGTGGCGGGTGTCCACGTGTACTCGCATATGATGGGCAGCAGAAGCCCTTTTGCCGAGCAGTTGTAGTTGGGGCAGTCGCCCACGTCGTACCGCATCTCCATGCTAAAGTTCTCCATCTCTGCTTCTTCTGCTGCTCACGCTACGCCCTGAAATAAACACCAACGTTTGTACATCCTGCACTACTGCAGCACTAGTCCTAGTTAGTACATCCTAATTAGTCTTAGGGTGAATGTTTAACGAAAATTCACGTCTAAACGAACCCATGCTGCATGCAGACGACAGTGGCGACACTGTCGGCCAGTAGCCGCACCATTCCCGCCCAGATCAGTGATCCAGGCAAAACCAGTCGAGAAACACACGAGGCGCACGCCCAAGTGTCACTAATACTGTCATCTGCATGCGTGCGTTATATGCATGCGCGCGTTATTAGAATTATTAGCATAAACATGCAACGCGTTCGGTCGAATGGCGTGTCCTGGGAGCGTTAAACTCAGAAAACTGCTGTGGGCAGGATAACTAACTCCTTGCCTAATTAAACGAGTTATATATATAGTATAAATTCACACAGAAAATGTGACACACACCCCCGCCAGATTTAGGTATGTAGATTAAGCAAAAGGGTTAGGATTATGGTTAGGAATAGAATTAGGGGTTAGCGTTACCATGGGTTACCGTTACCAAGTTGTGCTGGGGACGCTATTTGTCTCGGTGTTTTCCCACAACAAGCACGCTCCATACACGGGAATCAATCGCCAAAGTAGTAAATAATAGTCCCGCCGTCCCAGCCAGCATGGGCATCACCCATAGGCATCGTCATGAGTAAGATCAAAGCTGCCTAGCCCAGCGTGCGTATCAGCCACTGCTGACGAGTGAAAGGGGTACGCACGCACGCACGCACGCACACGCACGCACGCGCACGCGCACACGCGCGCGCACACACACACAACATACACATACATAGATAGGCACACACGCACGCACATGCACACGCACACGCACCCACGCACGCACGCACGCCCCCCCTCACACACACACGGCCAGCATATCTACTCTGACAATCTCCCCGCTCGAGCTCTCGGGAGTTTTGCGTTTGCTCGAGGAGAGATTCGCTTCCTCGTGAGCGTATACGTAGATGCGAATACCAAAAGATCGACGGGACGCCTAATGGCGATTAGGTTGATGATTAATTAAATCGTTCTCTCCACGGCCATGTCGGCGCGTCGACCGAACACGGCGATGCGTCGCCCCGATATATGCTGACGAAGACAGGCAGGTAAATTTCGAACGCGGATCGGTTAATTGCGTAGTATAGCGGTATAACGGTAGTATATCGGTATATATCGGTATAACGGTAGTATATCGGTATACAGCGGTAGTATATCGGTATATAGCGGTATGACGGTAGCATATCGGTATATAGCGGAAGTATAGCGGTATAATAGCGGTACTATAGGGAGCGTAGCGGTATAGCCGTAGTATATCGGTATATAGCGGTATAACGGTATATAGCGGTAGAACGGAATATATCGGTATATAGCGGGAGTATAGCGGTATGCAATAGCGGTATATAATAGCGGTAGTATATCGATATATAGCGGTACAACGGCAGTATATCGGTATATAGCGGTAGTATAGCGGTATATAATAGCGGTAGTATATCGATATATAGCGGTATAACGGTAGTATATCGGTATATAGTGGTATATTATAGCGGTAGTATATCGGTATATAGCGGTATAACGGTAGTATATCGGTATATAGCGGTATAACGGTAGTATGGCGGTATATAGCGGTATAACGATAGTATAGCGGTATATAGCGGTATAACGATAGTATAGCGGTATATAGCGGTATAACGGTAGTATATCGGTATATAGCGGTATAACGATAGTATAGCGGTATATAGCGGTATAACGGTAGTATATCGGTATATAGCGGTATAACGGTTGCGTATCGGTATATAGCGGTATAACGATAGTATAGCGGTATATAGCGGTAGTAGATCGGTATATAGCGGTATAACGGTAGCATATCGGTATAGCGGTATATAGCGGTATAACGATAGTATAGCGGTATATAGCGGTAGTAGATCGGTATATAGCGGTATAACGGTAGCATAGCGGTATATAGCGGTATAACGATAGTATAGCGGTATATAGCGGTAGTATGGCGGTATAGCGGTACTATAGGGAACGTAGCCTACAGTTATCCGGCATAGAGAAACTCTAGACAGAGAGGAAGTCACGACAACGAGGAGGCCACAGAGAGTTAGGGCAGATTTGTTGTCCAGACTATAAAATACATTTTCAAATTTAGAGGTCGCTTATTTCCCGAGAGAGCAGGAAGCATCCAACCATCCCACGCCCATCGATTCTACATACTCACGCCAGCATGGGTTTGAATGCAGCCTTTCGAACGAGAGCTGGATATCTACCTATCTGTACTACCTATGCCGTATTGGGAATACGTGTACAGTCATTATCATAATAACGCGAATCCTGCATCTAGACAGCTGGGAACACTGTAGGAATTACTCATGGGCATTGCGAAGATGAGCCGTAGTGATGTTTGATGGCGTACAATGGCGCGCGAGAGAAAGAGAGAGAGAGAGAGAGACGAGAGAGAGAGAGAGAGAGAGAGAGAGAGAGAGAGAGAGAGAGAGAGAGAGAGAGAGAGAGAGAGAGAGAGAGAGAGAGAGAGAGAGAGAGAGAGAGAGAGAGAGAGAGAGAGAGAGAGAGAGAGAGAGAGAGAGAGAGAGAGAGAGAGAGAG
>NW_014577419.1:122939-124338 GCF_000485595.1 Priapulus caudatus
CAGCAGTAGCACCAGCAGCAGCAGCTGCACCAGCAGCAGTAGCACCAGTAGCAGTAGCAGGGGCGTAGACACACAGACGTTATCCACAGCGATACAGCTACTAGCCTGCTACCGAGCGAGCGCACATCCGCTGATAACCCAGGCCGGTGATTCACCCTAGAAGGGGCGTGTTTACATAAACATCCACAAACACCCCCCACACCCTGCTGTGCAGCCAGCCAGCACTGCTGCTGCTGCTGCTGCTGCTGTGCTCTAGCCGAGTGCTCTAGCCCGTATATCGGTGCGTAACACAACACCAGGCCGTTCATCACCACACCGGCCGTTCCTGACGAGCCATTCATCACCGCAACCCGTACTCAGCACCCTCGAAATACCCAGCGAAATTCCCTCCAAGGCCGTCCGCAGACAGTTCTGCAGAAAATACTGGGAAAATCAATCCGGGAATCTTCGGATGTTTTTTTTTCGCTTAAAATCGTCCTCCAGGCATTCAGCTTAAACGAACCGCTAAGTGCATCGAAACGGGTGCAGACAATGCCGGTTCCCCCCCCCCCCGGTCTAGTATAGAGCACTACAATAAGATGTGGGCCTATTTTATGAATGCATAAGAACGGAGGATAACGGTGAATGCGCACACTGTGTGGAGTGTAATTGTATGAGATTTTACATTATCGGTATACCGATAGAACAGCCAGCTGTGAGAATACGAGTCGGAAAACCAACAAGATATCGATCAGTCTGCAAAAACACGGTCTACTTTCACTCGCAAAAGACAATAGACGCTCTTTACTCGTGATGCGTGAATAAAAAGAGGGTATGTTTGAAAAGATGCATCTCCTTGTATACCATTATGTGAGTTATGCATAACAATATAAAATAGATAGATAATAATGCGACAGAGTAACTCAGGACAGACACCATAACAATAACACAATAACACAAGATAGACAACAAAACAATAAAGATAACCGTATCTGCTCTTGATGCAAATTCATTTGATGAAAATTTATTTGCTTTTGAGGAAAGCCACTTGCTTTCGGATAAAAATAATAAATGAAAAAGCCCTTGTTATCGTACGAAATTCAAAGAGACAGACAGAACTTTTTCTCCGGCCACGCCAACGATTTACTTTTCACATTAAAGGCTCACATTCACAATGCGCATCCAAACGCTAATTTATCCAGTACTAGACTAGCAAATACTTCGTGTCATGCATAATCATACTACCTTATGGCAAAATAAACTCCTAACATCCTAAACTCCTAGTTCCTCCTATTTCACTGCGCGTTGTCTTATAAAAAGGTATTTTGAAAATACCTCCAATGTTGTTGAAATTCTCCGATGTTGTTGACAGTTTCCCTAATCCCCAAGCAACCGTGCAGCGGTGCTGCGGTACAGCGGT
>NW_014577419.1:125079-127579 GCF_000485595.1 Priapulus caudatus
ATCCCATATCCCATCCCATCCCATCCCATCCCATCGCACCGCATCCCATCCCATATCCCATCCCATCCCATCTCATCGCATCCCATGCCATCCAATGACATCCGATGCCATGCCATGCCATGCCATGCCATCCCATCCCATCACACCGCATCCCATCCCATGCCATGCCATGCCATGCCATGCCATGCCATGCCATCCCATCCCATCCCATCCCATCCTATCCCATGCCAAACAGTAAAAAATAATAAGAAATCAAAAGATAAAAGACATTAAAATAAAAAAGCTAGCGGGATACCCGGCGTTGCCCGGGGAAATCAGTGGCGTTACTCTGTTGGTGACCGCTTGGTTGAAAGGAAAATACCAAAAAAATCTAACTATCTATCCATGCATCCATGCATCCCATCCCATCCCATCGCACCGCATCCCATTCCATATCCCATCCCATCCCATCTCATCGCATCCCATGCCATCCAATGACATCCGATGCCATGCCATGCCATGCCATGCCATCCCATCCCATCACACCGCATCCCATGCCATGCCATGCCATGCCATCCCATGCCATTCCATCGCATGCCATCCCATCCCATCCCAAACAATAAAAAAATAATAAGAAATCAAAAGATAAAAGACATTAAAATATTTGATCTGTAACCTACATAGGCTTCCGTGAAGTGTTCCCGTCAGTTTGCGCTATTATTATCGTCTACCATAGTTTATTCTGGATTTTTACTAAACGTTTAAATGTAGTAAACAATTTGAAATTTTGAAATTAACGGTGAAATTGCAGAAGTACATACTAAACAGTGCAAAAGTAAAAAAACAGAATTTCCCGAGGTGGGATTCAAACCCAGAATCAATGGTTTTGGAGTCCGATGCTTTATCCATTCGGCCACTGGGGCGGTATGGTACCAGAACATGATTAACACGTTGGAGATGTTAGGCTGTACGCACCGCCATCTATTGACGAATATGAGAACCATCTCCCAGACGTGGTGATTCTGAATATATCTTCAGTTTTCCGCTAGGCTACGTAGTTCTCTAGTTATGCGCGAACAGACTAATTCGGCTGAACAACTTTATATTTATAGACACGGCAGCAAGCAGGCAGGTAGGTAGACGTATGTGATTACGCTATACCTAGAAGCCGACACCCCGCCAAGGCTGCCTGCGTCGCATGACAACATGCTAGGTGTCCACTCTGGTGTCCATGACTACCCTGATATGACAAGTAATTTTGCGCAGTAAGTCATGCAGGCGGCAGCTGCTGGTACAGCTCTCTCTCGCTCTCTCTCTTTCGCTCCCCCTCTCTCTGTGCGTGTGTGTCTCTCTCTCTCTCCCCCTCTCTCTTTCTCTCTCGCGCTCGCCCCCCTCTCTCTGTGCGTGTGTCTCTCTCTCTGCCCCTCTGCCCCTCTCTCTTTCTCTCTCTCGCGCTCGCCCCCCTCTCTCGCTGTTTCGCTCTCTCTCTCTCTCCCCCTCTCTTCCCCCTCTCTCTCTACGGGGCGTTTTTAACAACGACACGACGACATACGTGCCAGCTGTACCGCCGCAGCCCAGAGAAGCAGTAAACACATTGCCGTCAATATTTGATACGGTGCAAACGTTAGAGGTAGTGTTACGGTAGCTTCCTGCCCACCCACGCTCAGAGACCAACATCAATTCACGATGTGTGACCGCTTTCGAATGACCATATATGGTATTTCGATGTATGATCTTTTGTGAATGTCCGTATGGCCTTTCGACGCAGGACTGTTTGTGAATGAATGTGAATGTCCGTATGGCCTTTCGACGCAGGACTGTTTGTGAATGACCATATGGTATTTCGATGTGTTGTCAATCGGTTGTAATTTCGTAATCGATCATCGGCTGGACCCAAGTAACCGATGATCGGTTACAATCGGTTACACGGGGTGTTGAATGCCTGCGTGTGCGTAACGTCGTGTGCATGTACGTGTGTGCATGTATAGCCCTGTTTACTGTTTGTTTTGCACTGTTTACTACTGTGTGTATAATACATGTATGTTAATAAAGGATAACTTGTATAGTAGCGATAATAAAATAAAAAATTTGAATGATCGATGAAATCGATTATGGATTTTGATAACCAATCGCTTGGTTCGAGCCACTGTTCAACCGATGATCGAGTATAATCGATGATCGTGACATCACTAGGCGCTTGGTTCGAGCCACTGTTCAACCGATGATCGAGTATAATCGATGATCGTGACATCACTATAACCGTATGGTATTTCGATGTATAACCGTCTGTGAATGACCATATGGTATTTCGATGTATAACCGTCTGTGAATCCCTATGCCATTTTGATGTATAACCGTTTGTGAATAACCGTACGGTATTTTGATGTATAACCGTTTGTGAATGACCGTATGGTATTTCGATGTACGACCGTCTGTGAATGGCCGTATGGCCTTTCGACGCAGAACTATTTGTGAATGACCGTATGGCCTTTCGATGTTTAAGGCCGTTAGAGCAACCTAA
>NW_014577419.1:129199-142660 GCF_000485595.1 Priapulus caudatus
CGTTGGATTGGATCTCCGTGCCCGGGAACCACGAGCAATCTGAAGGGTACCGCATATAACCCGAGCTCGAAATAAAGGGGTCGAGCTACCATCTTTGGTGCGTATAAGCGCTTACATTTAAAACTTATGATTTTATTATTGGGATTAGCCGCCGCGCCCAACTAGGCTCGCCCCTCGGAGACTCATGATGTCCCTTCGTGGATATCCCTAGGGGACGCCCTTAAATTCCATAATCCAGCTACTGGACTCCAAACAGTATCTACAATAACATACGTAGTCGGTAGACATAATAAACACGACATAGCACGACGCTCATGTTCTCAAGGTGCTCTATCTATGGGGTGGTTATACCTCGCACACTGGAGTTACTTAGTCCTGTCACGTTACGTCAACCTTTTTATATTGATCGGTATTATGGTAATGTTATGCGGCCGATATACAGGGGGTGGTCTTGTAAACGCTGCAACTGCTCCGGCAATAAAATGACACACCTCTAGTAGTAATACACCCTCCTGACAAAAAGCATTCCACCTCCGCACGGAAAACGAAAGAAATGCGTTCCAGAAAAAAAATAATTCGTAACGTTAAAATTCTGTATATGGAGATACGTCACGACTTTCGCACACATTAGATATTCACGGCGCTCTCCACGCGGCTCTCACCTACCACGCACGATGCGTGTCACTAAGCTTTTCCCAGACATTCTTAGTTTTAAATCATTTCTGAGGGACATGTCCCATCAGTTTGATCACTTGCTCCAGTTCATGCAAAGATCGGTATAAGCGGGCGCGCACTGATGTGATATGGTTATATATATCTGTATTTAGCTGTAATCATCTGATATGGTATATTCAAATCGCATGATATTGATCGACCTTGACCCTTGTGGGGCAGAGTGAATGCTTAGGCTAGCCTTGGATTTGCCTTATGTGATTTTAACAACAAGCTATCAGAGAGAACGTAATTATTTAATAATTTGAAACAAAATTGTCATTAATTACACCTTCCTGACAGCCTAATCTAAAGCTATTCATACGTAGCTCTCTATTCAAACTATTACTTATAGGCGCTGTTTTTTAACTTGACGGTGCGATTTCGGGCATCCTGCATTCCATGTTTCTTATCGGGCTAGAGAAACCCTGATCAAATTCTCTTTTAGACACAAGGATTCCGTTAAGCAGGTATGCGAAATTCATATTGGGGTTACACACGGCATTACCAGTCCCCTAGAGAGCCATGGCGCATGTAAATTGATTGCTTCTTAAAAACATATCTATACATAGCCTGTTTCTTGAGGGGCCGTTCTCACGCATAGGACGCATATTATGAAATCGGAATAACAGTGCAAATATCAAAATTTGGCGGCTAACATGGACCTGACAGTTCAAGAGTTAGATTAATAATAGCAACTTCCTGCACCCCGATTCGACCCCATGGGGTGTTCTGTTAACTAATCTACTATCCTATACGGCCTACCATTCCGAACATGGCAGAGCAGTGCGCTAGCTATACTTAAGGATACTTAATTACGAGTAATACATTTTTCACTCTAGGAGTGGAATAAAAACAGAGGAATGAACACCGATAAAATGCCGCCCAGGTATGCAAAACAACACAATTAAAACACAGATTTGCCTCTTATCCAATTCTTCATTTCATGTGATAGCAAAAATCACAAATTTAATGACAGTTACCTAAATAATATCATTCGCAAGATGCTAACGTACCGAAAGCAGAGAAGTGAGGCTCATTCAGAAATTCTGCTCGTTTTTGGGCCGCAGCCGGAGCCAATATGTCTCGAGTTTATGAAGCGCTACCCTGTCTGATATGTCTATGTATGCGGCCTTATTGCCCGTGAGTTATATACGATTTAGCTTATTATCGGTCTCCCTGACCAACTGTTGATTTGTGCTCTGCAGTTAATTTACACCCGTATACACTATTCAATCGCTCTAATTAGCAATGACTATTAAGCCCCATAGCCCGGTAACTGTTGCTTGTCAAGCTTGTCAGCCATATAGGCACGCATCGCGAAAATTGATATAGGTCTACAATGTCGATGATGAATCGTCTTCACAGAAGGCCATGCGGCCTTCTGCTCCTCCCTCCTCCGCTCTCTGCCGCGTATCTCTGCCACCTCTGTGTGTCGGTTCTACTGTAAGACCTTCACGGCGTGTTGATCATCCATACCTTTGTCCGCAGTATGTGCCGAGCGGGCACGTGATCCAAAAACCCCACCTCCATCCTAATTCCGCCCCCCGTCTAAAGAGTAAATATTGTCCTTCAACGTAATTATGAGATAACGTAAATACTTCTCGGGATCTTTATATATCGAAATGTCTACAGAAACTATTTAAATACCCAAGTAGTGATACCCAATTCTATAAAAATACTTTTTATTAGCTCTTGTCTGAGTGGCTTTACGACCTTCACGAAGACTGTCACTGGCGTAGAATGCTCATCTACGAAGTATCAACCTCTAGATTGTATCCATGGAGCTTAGGTCGTTACCAGTCTTCTGCGTTAAGGCACACTTCTACCATTTGTTTCCCGTGGGTGAATCGTAGGTCGTACTATCGGATCAATTTAGGGTGCGCCACTGGTCGGCAATTATTTGTCGGTGCCGTTGCTCTGCCGCTCAAGGCCAGCCATTCCCTTCACACCACAAGTTAGTGCCACCAGGCGAGCCAATTAACGGTAAATGTACTCATAAAGTTTTTTCTTGAGTGCACCAAATCTCCAACACCTGGTCCTTGAAATTCTCTGCGCCGCAACTCTCAGATGCAGATCGTGGTCCACCACTAAATGTTCCGTTGGTGTACAGCGTGCTGTCGTTGCGGACCCGCCCTTAACACTTGGCAATATTTTTGTGGTGACACGAAAATCCTGTTCGCAGCCATTACGGAAAATGCGAAGTTGTGTATCTGCCCATGACACCATCCCGCTTTTACAACACTGATCATTCCAAACTCTCCGGCGCAGAGCTTGCGCTACCGTGCATGCTAATTAATTATGCTATCTGTAGGTAAGAATATAATTATATATCCGCACAGTCACAGAGTACAACGGTGTAATTAGCAGGATGAATACCGCCGAGATTTAGTACACATTATACAAGTTCTCTATCTATCAGGAGTTCAATAATCGACAAAATTTCTCATTATTAACTGCCTGCTTATAAGTGTACTCGATTCCGCTCGCTGCAAATACTGATGTGCGTGTACGCCGGGGGGAAGTCTAATGGTGCAACGTAGCTCCAAGCACGGTCATTCGTGTAATGCGGTTACAATACCGATCATACATGTATAGACAATCCGTCGACACAGCTGGTTTCGGGCCCTCACAGTCTGGATTTACTTGTTGGTCATAACTTCCAATTGAATTGTATCACTATGCGCGCATGTAGCATTCAGGTGCTCGCTGTATTGCTAATGCGGGAGGGGGCCGTGTCAACCGTAGTGGTCGGTTCGCCTTGACTCGTGATGAGCGGACAGGCCCAGCGCTTATAACAGATGTGGTTTTGTGGGGTGAGCGGGGAGGAGTTACGCCGGGCGGCCCGTAGCTCCGTGCTCTTGGATATACCTGGTGTAGATAGCTAATCCACTCTTCATAGCCGGTTATTGATTTCTCAATTTGGCAGTAAACTCCCCTGCTAGTTGTTATGTACCTCACCACTCTTTCTTTCTCTCCTCTTAATAGCTAAACCAAGTTGGTATATATTGCCCCTCCGTCGCGAAGACCTTCTGGTTGTCTTTTGTGATCGGCTTATCCTATCTGTGCTTGTTGTGCCCGACGATCACGAGACGCACATTTAGCAGCCCCAGTTATCCATTTGCGGCGGGCCTTTACGTTGATCCGTCCTTAACTTCGAAAATACAACATTGTATCTCTCGTACTGAACTCTCTTCCCTTCTCTCTCTCTATTCTGTCCATTCTCCCCCGCTTGATGATAGACCATCTTCTCTGTTTCTCTCTCGTGGAATCTTCTCGTCTCTTCTCTCGTGTCCCGAAATTTCCTTCTCTCTCGGGACCCTCATGACCCTCGAAGTCACTTACTCCTCTATTAATTCCCGCACCTCCTTCTCTGATCTCTTCTCTCGTCCGCCCTCTCTTCCTCTACTTCGGTGCTCTCATCTCTCTTCGCTCTCTCTCTCTCGTCTCTCTACTCTCTTTTTCTATAAAGTGATCATTTCTTTCCTCTCGGCCTCTTTCGTCTTCTCTCTGCGCATGCTTTTCTCTACACCTCTCCCCTCTCTTCTCTCTCTCCTTTTTTTTTCCTCTAGCTCTCTCTCTACCCTTCCTTTTCTCCTCTAGGTGGTCACAACTCTTTCTCTCCGGGTCTCCTCTATTATCATTTTCCTTTACCGTCACATGCCATCGGGTCTCATCGTCTCATCTCTATCTCTTTCCTCTCTCTCTCCTCTCTCTCTCTCTCTCTCTCTCCGGGTCGCTCACCTCTCCTCTCTCTCGTTCTCTTTCATTCTTCCATCCTGCACTCTCTCTCTCTCCTCCTCTTCCTCTCTCTCTTCTCTCTTCTCTTCTCTCTCTCTCTTCTCCTCTCCGCTTCGACGCCTCCCTTCTTCATCTCCTCTCTCTGCTCTCTCCTCTCTCTCTCTCTCTCTCTCTCTCTCTCTGCGTCTCCTGAGCTACTATATTATAATCTGCCTGTTCTCTTCTCTCTTTTCTTTCTCTCTTCTCTCTCTCCTTTACTATATTCTCCTCATCACATTTTCTGGCTACATCCTCTCTCTACTCTCTTTTCTCAATCTCTCTCTTAGAGAGAGAGAGAGTCAGCGAGAACGGACGGGGGAGAGAGGGAGGAGGGAGGACAGACATACAGGAGTAACGCACATGCAGACAGATTATCTATCTACACCGGATACAGACGAGGCCCCCCCCACCCCACAAACCACATCTTATAACGCTGGGCTGTTCGCTCGACCGCGAACCCCCCGCAGTAGCAATAGCGAGCCCTAATGTACATCACTAGTCATCATCATTGACCATGACCACGTTCCCATTAGCCCGACCAGGCTGTGCGACGGATTGTCTATACATTATACGGTATTGTAACCCTAGCAATACCGTTTCTTGGAGCTACGTTCCCATTAGATTCCCCGCGTACACGCACGCGATCAAGAGTACATAATAGTAGGAGTTAATAATGACAAATTTTGTCATTATGAACTCCTGATAATAGAGATGTATTAATGTACTAATCTCTATTAATCTATTACTCTTGACGCGATACATACCGATAGCATAATAATTAGCATGCATGGCAGAGCAAACTCTCCGGAGAGTTGATTCAGTGTTTGTAACGCGAAGCTGTAAGCTCTCGTTGGCCCACAGTGAACTCGTGAGGTCGTAAACATCAAGAGCTAATAGGTATTTATAGAATAATAGGTATTTATCGTAAACATCTATAGATAATATTTAATTATCATCGTGAGGACGAATCCGCCGCTCGCACCTGCGACAGGTATGGATTCAACACGCCCTGATGGTCTTACAGGTAGACGCAGAGGCAGAGATAGCGGTTAGAGAGGGGAGGAGGGTGTGAGCTAAAGGCGCATGCCTTCTGACGATCACCACGACATTTACCTTTCAATTTTCGCGAGCTTGCTATATGGCTGGCAAGCTGACAGCAATTAACAGCTCATCCATTAGCGGAGTAGGTATAGGGTGTAAATTACTCGAGCAAACAAACACAGTTGTCAGCATCTAACCACGCGCCCACGCATGCACGCTCTAGAAACCCGCTGCGGCCAAAACACAGAATTTGTCTCTTCCTCTGCTTTCTCTCAATTATATATTATTTAGTACTTTCATAAATTTTGTTTTTGCTATCACATGAAATGAAGAATGGATAAAAGCAAATTGTTTTTATTTGTTGTTTTCTCTGCGGTTTGTTTCATCTGTTTTTATTCAGTCCTGAGAAAATGTATTCTCTATAATACTATAGCTAGCCTGCATGTAGGCAAGAGTAGATAATGACACATGTGTTATTATCTACTCTTGATGTAGGTCATAGCCCCATTTGCCCGATTATAATGCTTCTATCGTGAGAACGCCCCAAGAACAGCTAATTAGAGATCAATCTGGCCATGCTCTCTATCCGTGAACCCATAAATTCACTCTTACAGAATTTTTTAAAGAATTGAACAGGGTTTTCTACCCGAAAACATGGAATGACGAATCGCCGTCAAGAAAACTGAAGTAATAGTAATACTAATAATAGTAATACTATCACTATCAGGAGTTAATAATGACAATTTGTCATTATTAACTCCTGATACTATAAAAGTACATATAGCCTAAGGCTAGCCTAAGCATTCAGCTGCCAACAAGTCAAGGTCGTCAGCTTTGAAATAAATGTGTCGCTAAACAGTTACACCGCTTTCCATCCTGAGAGGATCAATATCAGGAGTGTATAATAGGGTATAATAGGGTATAATAGGGTATAATAGTGTATAATCCCTATTATACACTCCTGATCAATATACATGTTAATTATTATGAGAAGAGTGACCGCATCGGATAAGTGACAGTCCGTGAAATCAATCGGAAAGCGTGACGTACCCAACTTACAGAATTTCACGTTACGAGTATTTTTTTCTGGAACGCATTTCTTCGTTTTCGTCGATAATCTTGCAGGTATTACTACTGGTCAGAGTAGCGTTTACACCCCCATATCGCCGCATACATGTACATAATCGATCAAATAAAAAGGTTGACGTACACGTGACAGACTAGTACTAGTAGTAGGACCTACTAGCGCGCGCAGTAGTATAAACCATAAACTTGAGACAACCTGCATGTCGTGTTATATGCTACCTAGTACTTAGCTCCAAGAAACGGTATTGCTAGGGTTAGAATACCCTGATACGGTGTATTGACGTTAGTCACACAGCCTGGTCGGGTTACCTAGTACTCAGTAGTACTACTACTAGTAGTACTGGTTGGAATTAAGGGCTCCTGGATATCCATGGCATGAGTCTCGCAGCCTAGTTGGGCTAATAATAATATAATAAGTTTAATTAACTTACGCCGATCGTTAGTACCGCGGCCGATGTCGTGGTCCCACGAGATCCATCAACGGAGAAAGCGGCAGTCAGTGAGTCACACACTGTCACTATAGCCGCGGTGACCAACCAACGGCATGCATGTACTGTAGTCTGTAGGCCTAGTGATGTCACTGATGACAATAATACTGACAGACACAAAATAATTTATTATATTCACACTGGCTGCAGCTGTCCTAAGTAACAGTAACACACTTCCGTCAAGCTCACAACACATGCACACAAACGCTGACACTGCCCACCGACGACGATATTCGATGTTTATCAGCTGTTGTACTGCCGTTACGCAGAAACATTTACTCAGTTACTCAGAGCAACGCACACGGGCGCCACACTACGGCGGCCAATCAAAAATGTTTTCTTGTCCTATAGCCGTTGTACTGTATTTTCGCAATGTTCAATGAAAATATACAAGAGATAGACAATCTAGTATTTACTTTCTATGATTTGCTTCTGTGATTGTCGGATCTGGTTCATTTAATTTGAAACGAGGTGCGTATTCACTAGTGATGTGAAATATCCGTTGTGCATACATAAACCTATTTATTGTTTTCAGTTTTACTGTTTTTTTTTAATTTGTTTTGTTCATTAATAATCAATCATGTGCTTTCAAATTAGATACCGACCAATTTATGAATACGAATTTAATATCCATAAAAGTGTTTCATATATAAATATATATATATATATAGAGAGAGAGAGAGAGAGAGCGAGAGAGAGACAAAGAGAGAGGGGGCAGGGAGAGAGAGAAAGAAGAAGAGAGAGCAAGTGAGAGACAGACAGACAGACAGACAGACAGAGAGAGAGAGAGAGAGAGAAAGAGAAAGAGAGAGAGAGAGAAAGCGCACGCGAGAGAGAGAGAGAGAGAGAGAGAGAGAGAGAGAGAGAGAGAGAGAGAGAGACAGAGAGAATGATATATATTTAGAGAGACATTACAGAAGCTGCCGAAGACTGGGTTTATGTTCCATCAAATCGAAGGTGCTGCTTTTATTGTTTTGCCAATGTCAAACCATATAATACATGCACGCACCCAGGTCCTCGCTCTCTCACTAAATAACAGGACATTGGCCCTCGAACTGTTAGCAGGGCCATAGCTAGCGGGGGGGTGGGGGGCGGTTGCCCCCTCAAGAAAAAAGTAGATACAATACATGGTTAATGGCAGTCACCTTCCAGTTCCTGGGGAACCACGCACATGGCGTGGCATGTGCGTGGGCAACCTGGCACCACGCACATGGCTTCACCTCCCCAACAAAAATGGGTTAGCTACGCTTCTGGTTAGTAGGGGTATAGCGGTGGATATATGTACCATAATACAATTGCCCGTAGCAATGCAAAACCTTCCGTCGTGTGTTGCAATACACACTAGCAGAGCTATATACAGTATCGTCTTCACGCTCATTAATAACCATAAAGGCTCTATGCCTGCATTTACTTTCTGCATTTTAATATAATATAATTAATTAGTCTGACTGACGTTTTCGCTAGATGTCAATTTTGATGGTGAGCAATGTAATTCTAAAAGGAAACCTGACAAAATAAGGTGATAACAAAATGTCTTTAAATAGCAGTACAAAGAGTAGAAACCACGTAGCAGAATATAAGATATACAGGCCATCTCCGTGTACCAAAAGAGCTGGCAGGTGAATAATTTATAGATTATAGATGAGGCAACCTTTCAGAATGGCGCAAGAGGAGTCTCAGGAGAGGCAATGTGGCATGAAAACCGAGGGAGCAGCAAAAGAGTAACACCGGATGCGTGGAAGCTAACAGGGGGGAATGCAGGGGAAGACTGAGAAGCACAGAAATATCACTCAGATTGCAGGATCGGACAAGGATCGCAGGTGCAGGGAACGTGAGATGGACATCGATCGCAAGAACCGTAATGAGAAGGAAACCGCGCTGAAACACGACGCGATAGGCGACAGCGGTGCAAACGTAACCTAACGACGTCTGCCCGGTCCAAACCGCCACCGAATTCTCACAAGCTTACAAAAGCGCGCGCAGCCACGACCACACGTCCTTCAGAAGTGTTCATTGACACACGCTCACTATCCACGCATGACCGAGTTCACACCTCGCTGAAAACAAGGTAGGAGAACCCGGCCCAATGCCTTCCTTCGCACACTGCCTCTACTTGTGCGCAGGACACGAACTGTGCAGCATACACGAACTAAAGTGGGTGCATCCCAGTGTCACTGTGATGCACCTGCCTTCAATTTATGCCCTGGGCCTGCACCCTACCTCCACCTCTGACCCTGCCTCTACTTGCTTCCCTGGGCCTCTATCGCCAACCCTACCTCCACCTCTGACCCTGCCTCTACTTGCTTCCCTGGGCCCCCACCTCTGACACTGCCTCTACTTGCTTCCCTGGGCCTGCAGCCACGTCCACCAAGCCTCTATTTTAACTGCACTCTGCCTCTATCTTCGACCCTGCCTTCACTTTGTGCCCTGGGCCCCCACTTCCGACCTTCCGACCCTCAACCTCTGATCCTGTCTCTACTTGCTTCCCTGGGCCTCCACTGCTGATCCTGCCTCCAGCCACACCCTACCTTCACTTGATGCCCTGCGCCTGCACCCTGCCACACCCTGCCTCCATCGCTGACCCTGCCCCCACCGCTGACCGTGCCTCTACTTGCTGCCCTGAGCCTGCACCCTGCTCCTACTTGCTGCCCTGGGCCTGCACCCTGCTCCTACTTGCTGCCCTGTGCCTGCACCCTGCTCCTACTTGCTGCCCTGGGCCTGCACCCTGCTCCTACTTGCTGCCCTGTGCCTGCACCCTGCTCCTACTTGCTGCCCTGAGCCTGCACCCTGCTCCTACTTGCTGCCCTGGGCCTGCAGCTCTGTCTCTACTTGCTTCCCTGGGCCTGCAGCTCTGCCTGGATGGCGTCCCTGTAGGCGTCGATCCCGCCCTCGACGGAGGCGAGGCACTGGGAGCCGACGAGCCACAGCTCCTTGCACACGAGCTTGATGAGACGTTCGTCGTGCGAGACGAGTATCACGCCGCCGTTGAATTTGTTGATCGCCTTCCCTGAAATATAAAACATTACATTACATGGCTGTTGTATCTGTTGATCGCCCTCCCTGCAAGAGAAAATACGAGGATTACATGGCTGTTGAATTTGTTGATTGCCCTTCCTGCAAGAATAAAATACAAGGATTACATGGCCATTGAATTTGTTGATCGCCCTCCCTGCAATATAATATAAGTGGGAGAATGACATTGCTGTTGAATTTTCTGATTGCCTCCCTGCAAGAACAAACGTGAGGGAATGATGCCACCATTAAATTTCTTCATGTAGGATATCCGTCTACTGTGCCTATCGGTGATTTAAGAAGTGACGATGGCGGATACCAGGGGCAAAACCGACTAGGCCCTAACTATCGCCCAACGTTTCAACGATTTCCTATATTCACAAACCAAAACTCCAGAAAGTACGCGGATCTGCCGTAGACTATAGCGCCCGCAACAGTCACTCACCCAACGTCTAAATCTTTTCATAATTTCGCAAAGCAAAACCCACGGAAATCCCCAAATCCACGCCAAATTCTCGCGTCTCTAACACTCACCCAACGCTTCGATCGTCTCGACGTCCAAGTGATTCGTCGGTTCGTCGAGTATGAGGAGGTTTGGATTTGTCATCGCCATGAGGGCGAAGGCCACGCGGCTCTTCTGACCGCCGGACAGGCTGATGACCGGTCGGAGGGCCAGGTCGCCGGACACGCCGTAGCAGCCCAGCTGGTGGCGGTGCTCCTCAATCTTCTGACCTGGAACGAGGTCACGGAGAGAGATGACGCGCGTGCGTTACGAAGCGTGCGTTCGCGCGTGAAGAAGTGGATGGAAAACGTACCGTGATTTCTTATTGTCTTGTTGTTGTTGTCGTTATTATGATTATTACAATTATGATTATTAATATTCTGTTTTATGTCAGTTCATACAAATGTAAACCGGCGGGATTGATTGTGGAAACGTGCATTCAATGTTCGCCGAATAATTATCTATACCACCGAGACTGTTATTTCCGTTAAAACCTTCACAATCAAAATTTAAATAATGCGTGCGGAGTGACAGAAGGCGCTCACGCACGCGCGCACGGACGGACGTAGGCACGCACCGGGGAATCGCCGAGCCATCAGCTCTACGCAGTTGACATCCATGTCGAGCTGGTCGACGTGGTGCTGGCTGAAGTAGCCGATGCGCAGGTTGCGGTGGCAGTGTCGCAGGCCCTCCGTCGGACTCAGCTCCCCCTTGAGAATCTTCAGCAGTGTACTCTTGCCGCCGCCGTTGTCGCCGACCTAGAACGCGACACGTAGAGACTTGAACGAGGTTCGAGGCTAGCTGAGTAATCAAAATGATAAGAATTGCAATAAATAATAATAAAAATAATTAAAACGAATGCATTAAAAACGTGATTAAACTAAAAAAAATAATAAAAAATAAAACCAATAATATAAGTGATGGAAATTTTAATCACGATTATAAATTGGTTTTTAATCAATTTTTAATCAATTAATTTCAATTTTGTATTTATTTCAATTAATTTAATCATTTTTAAATTAATTTAATCAAATTTTTTAATCAAATTTTTTAATCACAATTATAAAAACCATAAGATAAAAACTTAAAAAATGAAAACTTAATATGATAATAATTATAACAGTATAATAACTACCCTAAATACTAGTTATTATACTGACAAACTGAACAAATTTTAGCTTTGACGACGACAAATGACTCCTTTTGAGGGAAGAAACACGTGGCCTTTGGATTAATCTCAAATTTCAGGGGGCCACTGCAATCCGAAAGCGCACCAATGCAAATCACAACGGAAAAGCGCAAAACACAAAAATCACAGAGCCGCGCCCCGTTCAAAAAACTCCAGCGCGAGACGGTAACGTTCAAACGAAAAAACGTACGACGCATATCCTCGAGTCGCCATCGACGTTTGCGCATATCTTCTTGAAGATCTGCTTGCTGGCGTTGTAGGCGAACCCGACGTCATCCAGCTGCAGTACGGGCGGAGATAGCTGGTCGCACTCGGGGAACCTAGTACGTAATGGTTGAGAATATCTATATTCTTCTGTATGGGTAAGAATGTCGAGTATATACTTGTTCACGATACTATATGTATATATATATATACTATAGTGAATATATTGTGGTACTTTACTTTACAAACTGTATGTATGTATATACATATGTATATATATATATATATATATATATATATATATATATATATATTATATAACCATAAGGACATGATTAGCATGATAAAAACACTCAACCTACTTGAGTATTACTTCCACCTCCTTCACAAGAGGCACGAGCGGAGGCCTGGAAACGGCAATGGAACATAAACTGCCTTATTAACGCAAACCAATAATGGAAGCTAATACAGGTCTCCCACTACTATAAAATAGAAATACAGCACAAGCAAACAAAACAAACTAAGGCGTTTTAACTCACACTACTGCTGAGACCATTAGTGTACTATAAAGAACACTTTGGACGATATTTACCAAAGAAAACAACTGCAGGCTTGTCTGTTGTTTAATTATGTTATTACTTGACTAGTTTTTTCTTGTTTTAACAATAGGTTGATATTAAATTTCATGTCTGATCGGTATTTTAGTAGTCTACGTACAGTTTTTCTAGAATTTTAATTCTCATCTGCGCTTGTGGTGCCCGCTTAGCATTGTAGCGCCATCTATCGATGTAATCCTGAAACAAAAATATATATATAGAAGCTGCTTAAAATACCAGACAAACAGAACAGTTCTGTTACAGTGACAGTTACAGTTATAATATGCTTATGCTTCTGCCACTGCGTTATACAGTTACAACCACCTCGAGAACGGTCTTTTTACATTTCCCTTAAGTGGCAGTTACACAGTGAAACCACTTTTGCTTACTCATCTATCTATACAGGACACTTTTGGACACGCCCTCGAGTAAGACGTCACAGTCCTCACGTAGACGTTCGAGTCTACCCAGAATTTTTGACGATTAACTCGTCGGCACGGCGACGACACCGACCTGCAGATGCTTCCTGTAGGCGACCTGCGCCTCGTACTCCCGCTGCTGGTTCTTGTGCTTCTCCATCTGCGTCTTGACAAACTGGTCGTAGTTGCCGTGGTAACTGTCGATGCGCTGCGAGTGCATGTGCTGGATGTCGGTGGAGACGGAGTTGAGGAAGCCACGGTCGTGCGAGACGACGAGCATCGTCGTGGGCCACGCCTGCGGAGACAGAGAGAAGAAGCCATGAAGACAGAATCGCTAATAGTAGGGATGGATAGATGGATGGATGGATGGATGGATGGATGGATGGATGGATGGATGGATGGATGGATGGATGGATGGATGGATGGATGGATG
>NW_014577419.1:146148-158897 GCF_000485595.1 Priapulus caudatus
TCACCTGCCCTCGCTCACCTGCCCTCGCTTACCTTCCCTCGCACACCTGCCCTCGCTCACCTGGTGGAGTTCACCTGCCCTCGCTCACCTGCCCTCACTCACCTGTTCTCGCTCACCTGCCCTCGCTCACCTGCCCTCGCTTACCTTCCCTCGCACACCTGCCCTCGCTCACCTGGTGGAGTTCACCTGCCCTCGCTCACCTGCCCTCGCTCACCTGCCCTCGCTCACCTGCCCTCGCTCACCTGGTGGAGTTCACCTGTGCGCTGAGCTCTCGCTCCAGCTTCAGCAGACGCTCGCGCGCGAAGTCGCAGGTGAGCACGGACTGCAGAGCGGCCGTGTCATCACCAACCACCTCCTGTTCTACGTGAAGCATGCTGATGTGCGACGGGATGCGCAGCTGCGCACTGCCGAGAGATAACGATCAGATAGCAATCAGATAACGATCAGATTACAATCAGATAACGATTAGATAACGATTAGATAACAATCAGATAACGATCAGATAAAGATCAGATAACGATCAGATAAAGATCAGATAACGATCAGATAATGATCAGATAACGATCAGATAACGATCAGATAACGATCAGATAACGATCAGATAACGATCAGATAACGATCAGATAATGATCAGATAACGATCAGATAACGATATCTGCCAGGAGACAGCAAGCAACCCAACAATTAAGATTCGCGAGATTCGAGAGACAAACGACGCGCGGTGGGACGTGACCCTGCGACCTCTCTTCGTGCTTCACATATGTTCATGTATAATATTCCAGGAAAAACTTGAAATGCTAATTAGGGAAGTATAATAATGTTTGGATGCTAATACAATTTTTTTTTTTGAGGGGGGGCATATTCGTACCTGGATATCATCCTGAGCAGAGTTGTTTTTCCAATGCCATTGCGTCCACACAGACCGTATCGTCTGCCAAACGACATCTGAATGTCGGCACCTCGTAGCAATACTCTGTAAGCAGACACGAACCAGCATGTATGTGTAGGGAGATTCGTTTCGTCTTATGTAAAGTGGGTACTTGTACTCTATGTAATGTATGTAATAATGTAATGTAAATAAGGGTAGTCAATATTATGTTATGCAATATCACTCTGTAGTTTTACTACGTTACATATGTTACACTTTATAAATAAACCTCTTCTTACAAATTGAATTCACAGCCTTTTCTAATTAGCTAGCGTCTGGTATTTACAATGAAATCGGATGACATTAACTCGCAGAGAGACAGGTAATGCACAACTCACTTGTCACCAAATGCAATATCACAGTTCTCAATGTGTACATCAAAGGTTTTGTTTGAGCCACTGGCCTCCATCTTTGTCTCCTTCCTGTTGGTTGCCTGACTAGCAGTAGCTTCTGAAGGTGTGTAGCTGAAACAGTTTGTTTTGAACAGTTGTTGGGCTTTCCCTATCGATTATACCAATTTATGTACCTTATTTGTTATTTACATACTCTATTTTTTAATTTTCATTACTATACATTTCATAATAATCTGTATGCTACGTTGCTAATTATACCAACATCAGTTGTTAATTGATGGTTGATACATCTTAGGCATGCCATGTCATTCATTAGTGGGCAGGGTTCTTGCTCAAAGTGAGTGTCTGGCAGTAACTAAAATCCAAGCTCATGTCCCCATATAAGTCTGGGGCGAGTGGAATATTGGCGTAACTCACCCATTTGTTACCGGCGGTGCACCAGATCGCTTATCCTGCTTCTGCTTCAATCTAGCTTCTGCCTTTTCTAGCTTCTTCTGATCTACTTGCTGTGTACCACAATGTTACACAACACAAGATAACACCAGTTAAATTGACTACGTCACGAATTTTCCATGGTAAAATTTGTAAAAAAAAAATCCCATTTTTTTACATTAAAAGTAAGAACTAACGTTACTAAATATATCCTTAAACTCTCACCTGATAAAAATGTTTTTACGTTGGTTAAATTTGCAAAAATCTAGACGAATTGGTAATTTCTGTTGTCTAACACTATTCCCCCAGTACTGTTCAGATACTGGCGTCTCTCTGTTTTTCACCGGCAAATTAGGGCATATAAAGAAGGTATATAAGCATGAAAAGTAAACAGAAACACTAATTGTATTTTCATACATTTTATTTTGTACAAATAACACACAAATATACTACTTGATGATGCTAGAAATTCGTGACGTAATCACTTTAAGATAGTATCAGATAACAAAAATGCCAGAAGATAATTCAAGATAAGAAACCTATCGGGCATGATTACAGACATTTGAACGGGTGCAATGCGAAGCTGTACCTATAATATATATTTAGATTTTGTAATTAGTTTTTAAGCGATGGGAAAACTTACCGATTCGTCTTTCTTTACTTTGAGCCATATACTCGAGTCTGCCTCTAGCCGTGTGTTTTGCTCCTGCGCCTTTGTACTGAGGTGTACCGTTTTGTCCAGCTTTCGCATACCCACGGCACTTCTCTGCGTTCCTCCGTTCTGCTCAACATTGCTGGAGAAAAATTGAATTAATCAACTCGTCAAATTTTTTTAATTCATTAGCCTCACATGCATTCCACACATACCTTTCCATATTAGGTAGAATTCTGACAGAAACCCTGCACTAGCTAGTTTGTGTTCATTAAGCTGGGTTCACATTATGAACCTTTAGTCGAAAAATTTACGAGCTGATCATGTTTCCTTTAACTTTTTATGTTAGAGTCTCATTTTTAGTTTTTACTATAATGGCTTGAAAAAAGCTAGCTGGGAGAAGCCCTGTAGATAAAGAAGAAGACAAAGAAGAAAATTTAAACACATCCAAAAGCATTGACTCTATCTACTTTCTATCGGTCAGCCTTTCAACTTCTTTCGACTACGCGATCATGGGGAGGGGGTAAATGATTGACAATCTTTTGAAAACCTCTTTAACCATTTTGAACGTTTGAACATTTTAGGCCTGTTGTTCTTTGATTCGTTTTAAAATGGAGAGGTCTGAATGGCGAGCGCTTAGAAGCACCTACCCGTTCATGATACACCATAACTCTTGGCAAATGTCTAGTATCTCGTCATCGCTCGTGATTCCGGTGGAGTCTACCAGGAAGTCACCGATCACGTCGTGTAGATCTTGAGCCTCGTTAAATTCGTCTGCATCGCCTTCGATAATTCCTTCGAAAATAACAGTAAATGACATATTACAATGTAATATTAGTGAATGCATTATACTTTATTGCTGATATATGATGACAGTTTTTACGACAGTATATTTCATAGGAATGACATGGAAATCGCGTCAAGCTTTTTAATCTAGTTATTGTCAAGAACTGTCATACTGGTATGTGATGAAGTGTGTTCATGATTAAATTTAGTTTATCAGTACAATCAGGGCTCTCAAGGGGTAGCTTTAAAAATGAGTGAGATTTTTTTTTAATCAGAAAATCTAAGGACTTTGGCCTTAGCCTTCGCGCCGCAGGCGCGAAAGGGGGGTGGGTGGATGACTGGATGTAGGGTTGGGATTATGTCCCCCCTCCCCCGGTAGGAATTTTTTTTTAAATGGGGTGCTATTTGATGCCCTCATCAGCAATCTGAACATGATATTTGTTGCTTATATAAGCAAAGGTGGGCAAGTAAGCACAGAAAAACTGGATTCTTGCAATTGCGTGAGATTTTCGGGGACTAGTATCAGAAATGTGCGTGAGAGCGTGAGATTGTGCTGAATTGCGTGAGTCTCACTCCAAATGCGTGAGGCTTGTCAACCCTGGTACAATGCCAATGGTGACTGAGTGGTAGTGGTAAACCAATGTAACCCATCACAGAGTGACGTATAAACCAACGTAGATTTAATGAGGAACGACTCACGGCGCACAAACTACAATTTCAATTTGACACGATTACGAAATGCAATGGCAACTTGTAAAAGGAACCAAGATATCAAGCCACTGTATTTATTTTGTCAATATTAAACGAAAAACTAATTGTCTTATCCGTATATTACATAGCATGTGACCAAAGGAAAACAAAAAATAATGTACATACCATTTACATAATCTAAAACTGTTGAATCTATGTCCGGGAAATGTCTCTTTAAAATTTCACTGGAGGACGCCATGATGGAACCAGCGCAGGTAAAAACTATGTAGTGATTTCAAACGTTTCTACTTCTTCCCTTCCGTAAACATAAAACGACCCTACATTACTAAACTAATAGTGCTATATATAAAAAAGTACAATTTATTTATTATATATACGGTTTATTAATTTTATTATATTTTGCTAATTATAAATGGCAAATATGGCAAAGTTTTTTATTTAGGCTGACATACGAATAATGTGCTCATACGTATGTTGAATGTTGACGTTTACATTGGACGCGCACCCGGCGAATGCACAGCGCTATCACGGCTCTATCTTCAACTTTATTACCATTACCAAGGACCCACCTAATGGAGGACTTACCTCTAAGATTACTATAGATTATGTAAGAAAAAAACATTTGTATTATGGTGTGTAGTACTCAGATTTACCACAAGTGACGTACACGTAGAGCTATCAAGGATTACAGAAGAAGGTAGCGTCATTATTATAAATTCAATATAGTTATAACGTCAAATAATCATCATCATCATGAATCAGCATTATCTTCACTTCAGACTTCATGATGAATCAGCATAATCATCTACTAGTGCTACTGTGAACGCTTCATCTACTAGTGCTACTGTGACCATAGCAGTCATTGCGCTCCCAGCCTCCAAAGCTCACGATCATGTGCCAGTAGACGTGCACTATATTATAACTATAAGTGTGACCGTGCGGCGGCGTGCGTGCGGTGTATCCTTGTTGCAGTGTTCAAGTTCAAGTTCAAGTAAAATTTATTTTCATCGACATCGGTAGGCTATATAATGTACATTATTAACATAAGCTAAGAGTTTTTGCACCGATATCAAACAAGAGTAAATAGATCGTGATTAAAACATGATAAAAACTGCGTAACTGCAGTCTTACTATCACATAATTGGCCAAATCTTCAACTACGCCATAAAGAGAACCGACTCAACCTTCTCAACAAAATTCTTTCTGGAAGTGTCGCAATCCCCAAAGTTAAGTACAACAGGATGGTACAGTGTGTATTGGAAAGGAGCGTTTGAACGGGAAATTGTCTGCAATAAGAATTAATAGGCGAAAGAGAGTAGAGAAACATTAAGACTTGTAGGAAATACATTTCGTGTTTATTTATCATTATATTTTATTGAAACACTCCAAGTGCTTGTGGGAACTCTAGTCTCTCAAGATCGTGGCTCATCTCGATACTCTTTACTCATCACATCGAACCAGGTTGTTTTCGGATGTCCGGGATCCTTTCACACAGGTCGAAAGTACTCAGCCATTGCTTTCTGGGCTGGAGCTGTTGGTGGTTGTCTCATTGCATGGCCCAGCCATCAGAGTCTCCTGATTATGATTGTATGGCTCCATGGGATGGTGTTGATCTTCTTGTAGAGTATTTCGTTTCTGACCTTGTCCAGTAATTTTATGTATAGGCCGGGTCCTTCATAATCATGATTATATGATTATTATATATTCCAGCTAGGTAATTACTATTCGTACTAATTAGGTAAACAATGAATGATCCAGTCCAACAAACAATGTATTGTAATTTCTCGTACTCATAGTAACCAAATGTAGTAGGGTAATCTACTATTTTTTGATAAATATTTGTGGCTGCAGTATTACATATATATAAATTATAATGATTGCATGCTTATGTTGCGATTATATATTAAGAAACGTATCACAGCACGTGACATATGGCATGTGTGACATGCATATTACATTCATGTACTGCAACTTTACATTCAATCTTTCTTATCGTATAGTGCTAACATTTAGTATATTACCAAACCACTAGACCCCTAGCTATTGGTGTCACTACCCTGAAGTGCCAGAAAGCTTTACATGCACAGTGATAGAGACGTCAGTATGGTCATGCACGAGCTGCACGATATCAGAAGTAGATATATTGGGAATTCCCTATTATCTACTTCTGATATGCAGGCCACCAGGCCACCCTCATGTGTGCATTGAGATAGCTGTCTCTGGCTGTGATTAAAATCTTGATATTGGGAACAGATATCTGGGTATGTGCAAACATATCCCTCCTAGGTATTGAACTATTATACTCACAGTTAGTTTGCACTGGTGTAGCTGTGGGGCTAGCTCACTGGATGTGAATTGTGCAACTCTGGCCCTGGATTTAATTAATTCGGTCAGTAGTGTTTTATAGAGATATTATAGTATCAGGAGTAAGATAATATAGGAGGAGTATGACACTCCAAAATACGTGAAATTCAACATTTGCTTGCCTAATTTTACCGATGATATATTATGTGCAACTCGATAAAAATTACATCTAAATTAGCGTTGGACATCCACCTCTCACTCAAACTTTACTTAGTTTCCATACCTCTTCTTTTTATGGAGATATAGCTTTGAACGTCACACATGGTTCATGGCTTTTGACTAGGCTTGTGGCTTAGCTTTCCTGTTGGCGGTTACGGTTACACGTACTTTCAAACCCCCCATCGCACCCCGCTTGCCACCGCCAACAGGGGGCATTCTTGTGAACAGACAAGAGACCATTCCTCACACTGCATAACAACAGTTAGGAAGGCGAGGAAAGCTAAGCCACAAGCCTAGTCAAAAGCTATGAACCATGTGTGACGTTCAAAGCTATATCTCCATAAAAAGAAGAGGTATGGAAACTAAGTAAACTTTGAGTGAGAGGTGGATGTCCAACGCTAATTTAGATGTAATTTTTATCGAGTTGCACGTAATATATCATCGGTAAAATTAGGCAAGCAAATGTTGAATTTCACGTATTTTGGAGTGTCATACTCCTATATTATCATACTCCTGATAGTATCTATACATCTTTTGGAAACGTGCATGCATTACATCCTCATGGTGGTGAGAAGTATGCACTTGAAATTAACATGCTGTACATATGAACTTCTTTCAGTTCACAGACAAGGTTGATTGGATGCCAGCCTGAGTTTTCACACGTGCCAAGACGCGTGCTAAAAGGAACGTTTATGTGACTGGCTGCTTAATTGCTACGTGCTTAATGGGGCATATACATTGTACCCACGGTTGTAATTAATTCTGGAGATCAAATCACAGCCATGGTAACCCGGGACTCAACAGAAACGTCTCCTTTGCTCTCTACTAGTACCGAGCGAAAGGCAAGACTAAACGAGAGCGACCAAGACAATTGCTTCAAAAGTGGTAAGTAATCGTAGCATTTTGTCACACCGACAAATGTGCCGGTCATTCGTTGTGGGATAAATCATGATTAACAAGGCTATATATAGAACATAGATAAAATCCAGGAATTTTTAATTGACGTTTTCCAGGACTAGAACATCCCTGAATATAAGCATTGTTCCTGGAAAAAAGTTGTCATTGAGCTTGATTCTGGAAAGGACATGAAACTTAACTTATCTCTCATGTGTCTGAAACACAATAAAATTTGCAATATGCAAGCAAGAGTTTGTTCGAAAATTGTTGATTGGCGGGTAGCTTAATTGCATCTCGCAGTCATGAAAGGTGAACCCAATTGTTGGGGAAACACGTCAAAGTTTCCCAGAGAAATGTTTTCTCTTGGGTGTTAAAACCCTGGAGAGCGATGGCAGGGTGCGAAATTAACCCGAGTCCGGAGTCATATACTCCCTGATTTACTGCCGGACTACCTGATTTTGACATATGCAGGAGTCCGTGTGACTTCCTGAAAATCGTGGGACTCCCTTATTAAAAAGTTAATTTCTACCCCTGGATGGTGATCGCATTGCTGTCTTAAAACGCAGATGGCTCGGCTGTGCCAGGGGACCCGGCCTTCGATGGGAAAAGCAGCAGTTACAAGTACACCAGCCGTCAGAAACGAGTGCTGGTGCAGATGGGGCTGGCCAACTTCTGCCACACGGTCTGTTTCTCACTCATCGCTCCCTTCTTCCCCGGCGAGGTATGTACACTGTCATCCCGAGTCTGTTGTACATTATGCATGCATTTATGTACATTGGAATTTATCTACCCATGAAAACCCTCGTTGTACTACAGGATATATGTACTTGCGGAAGTTGAGCGAAGGGTTACATGTGCAGAGTTATATTTAGACTATGGGGTTAGGATTAGTGATATAAGCTTGATTGGCAGCTGACTCATTCAGATGTGTAACTATGCTTTTTTTTCATGCGTATGTTAATAGTAAACATTGACATTTCCTTTTAAAGCAAGCTGCTCTACAGTGTACATTCGCAGTGCATATCCTGATGGTAAATACAACAGATCAGGAGTCTATCAATATTGATAGACTCCTGAACAGATCCATTGATAAACCATCAGTGTTTTTGGAATAGGTATACTTGCCAAAAATGTTTAAAAAATACCTGTGCGTAGTAGAAGAAAGGCCCTAAGGTTCTAAGAGAACCAGTTTTTTTACCATGCTGTGACCCCTTTTAAGAAGACATGAGTAAAAGAGAAAACTCTGTTGTACACCGCATCACGGGATAACAGGCTTAGAAGGACGTAACAAGAATTAACATGATTTGAAGCACGTTTCTTGTTGCTAATGCCTTAGCTATCGTGCCATCTACTGCAAATCTTTTCACAGCTACATGGGGTAGTGCATGGATCTATGTCCCATTGAGTCAGTATGAGCATCCAGAGAGACATAATACAAGATTGCGCGGCACAGCTTTGCTGTTGATCCTAAGCGCTGCGCGCGGATGAGACCTTACCTTCCTTCCTAAATAACAGTGAAACATGGACTAACTTAACTAAGGAAGAAGTAAAAATATTGGAGGATTTCCAAAATGAGTGCCTGCGCAAAATAATAATCACGCAGAAAACGCCGAAAAATCTACCGAAAGGCATTGAAAGACGATGAAAACTCCAAGAAAATATACGGAGAAATCAGTAAAAATAACATATATAGTTTCTATACGTAAATCGTGGTAAATACATTAAAAACGCATTATTTTATTGAAAATCCCTATATTTACTTATAAAACATCCAAGAGATGGTGCTGTGGCATGTAAACATAAAAGGCAAATACATTAATAAAGCCAGGCGCACATTGCCGAACATTTTGCTCAAAAACATTATCGTAGCAATGTTCCATGAAATGTTCGGCAATGTGCGGTGAAAAAAGTCGCCGAACATTTGTTTCGAACAATGTTTCTGAAGATTCGAAATGTTTGATATCTCGAACATTGTTCGTCGAATGTTTGTCAATGTGCGCTGAATGTCGAACAATTCTAGGAACATTTGTAAATTCCTATCACGCCGATTGGCCACACGCCGATCACGTGACTCTTTACAACACAGCTACTAGACGGCGCCATGAGGTTGTTCGCTGCAAAATGTTCGGCAATGTGCGCTCAGCAATTGTTCACCCGCACATTGCCAGACAAAAACATTTGTTCGGACAAACATTTGTTTGGGAAAATGTTCGGCAATGTGCGCTCAGCAATTGTTCACCCGCACATTGCCAGACAAAAACATTTGTTCGGACGAACATTTGTTTTGGGAAAATGTTCGGCAATGTGCGTCAGGCTTAAAGCAGCTCGCAGCTCGCAAATACGGCATTTCTGGAGCCGTGAATTAGCGTGTGAACACTCGGTCACGTATTTGTCTCAGATTCGGTATTTCGCAAATATCGTAATTCGTAAATACGAGGTCTCGTGGGAACAAGGCTATAATAGCAACATTGACAAAGTACAACGTTTGACGTTCGTATTTTTCTGAGCAGGTGCAGCAGAAAAAATTGAATACCACTTTAAACATATATTATTATATTTCACCATAGACAAGTTCAAGGTAAGTGTATCTCAACATTCCATTGCAAGAATTCGCAAGAAAGTGTGAAGCAAAAAAGTAAAAAAAAAAGTATTTAACAGCATTGAATGTGTTTTTTCGATTTCAGGCAGAAAAGAAGGGCGCGACAGAATCGCAAATAGGATTCATCTTTAGTGTATTTGAACTCGTGATGTTCATATGCTCTCCCATCTACGGACGATACGTGAGTGGCAGTCACTATTCACATTGTATATGTGAAAGTGAGGGGTGAGCAGCGATAGGATTGTTTTGTAAACGTCGATTTTGTCGACATGTGTAAACAAAAAATACCATCTAGTAGCACATACATTCCCACGTAGTTGTCCTAGAGTTTCTGGTTAGAAAATGTGTCATTTTTCATTTATCTCGCGTATAAGTTAGCATCACGTTTCTAATGACTGGCGTGAGAATTTAAAATGAACTACAATCTGTGCTGATCCTGGTGCGTTTTGCGATGATCACCAACTAGATTTGCCAAAATTGAAGATGTACAACCCTGCAAAATTATTATTCGTGTAAAACAATTGTTTATAATCTTAGCGTAAATCCTGACCTGAAAAGTGAGTTTTACGGGGGCATGTTTGCTAGCACTGTTCAGGAAAAAGGCAATATGACTGATGAAGATTCTGCAAATGACAATATGCATGAACAATGAGGGGTGCATCAGATATTTTTCATTTCTGATCTTGGCCACAGAAGGATGATCATGTTAGACAAAGTGCTGTGAGCCCATGTATGTTAAACATACATTGGTTCGTAGTAGGACCATGCACATATATATATATACTCTCTTTCTCTCTGTCTCTCTCTCTCTCTCTCTCTCTCTCTCAGGGGGGGGGGGGGGCGAGGGGAGGGGGGGGCTAGCAGCGAGTTACGGTTATGCAGTGAGGATTGGGGGTTGTTGATAGGTGTTAGAATTTGGGAGAGGGTTAGGAGAGGGTTAAGAGAGGGTGGGGAGAGGGGGCGAGAGGGTGAGGAGACGGTCAGGAGTGAGTTAGAAGAGAGTTATAGGAAAGAGTTAGGAGTGAGGGAGGAGAGGGTGAGAAGAGGGATAGGAGAGGATGACGAGAAGGTGAGAAAGAGGGATAGGAGAGATGACGAGAAGGTGAGAAGAGGATAGGAGAGAATGACGAGAAGGTGAGAAGAGGATTAAGAAAGGACGAGAAGGGTGAGAAGAGGGATAGGAGAGGATGACGAGAGGGTGAGAAGAGGATAGGAGAGGATGACGAGAGGGTGAGAAGAGGGATAGCAGAGGATGACGAGAAGGTGAGAAGAGGGATAGGAGAGATGACGAGAAGGTGAAGAAGAGGGATAGGAGAGAATGACGAAGAAGGTGAGAAGAGGGATAGGAGAGAATGACGAGAGGTGAGAAGAGGGATAGGAAGAGATGACGAGAGGTGAGAAGAGGGATAGGAGAGGATGACGAGAGGGTGAGAAGAGGGATAGAGAGGATGACGAGAGGTGAGAAGAGGGATAGAGAGAATGACGAGAAGGTGAGAAAGAGGATTAGGAGAGAATGACCAGAAGGGGTGAGAAGAGGGTAGGAGTAAAGGAATGACGAGAGGGTGAGAAGAGGGATAGGAGAGGATGACGGAGAGGGTAGAAGAGGATAGGAGAGAATGACGAGAAGGTGAGAAGAGGATAGGAGAGAATGACGAGTAAGGTGAGAAGAGGGATAGAGAGAGATGACGAGAAGTGAGAAGAGGATAGGAGATGGAGACGAGAGGCGTGAGAAGAAGGCGATATGGAGAGGATGACGAAGGTGAGAAGAGGGATAGGAGAGGATGACGAGATAGGTGAGAAGAGGGATTAGGAGAGGATGACGAGAAGGTGAAGAGGTGACGACACGAGGGAGCACGTAGCGAGAAGAATGACGATGAAAGGTGCAGAAGAGGATTAGGAAGAGAATGACGAGAGAGTGAGAAGAGGGATAGGAGTAGGATGGACGAGAGGGTGAGAAGAGGGATAGGAGAGGATGACGAAGAGGGGAGAAGCTGAGAAGATAGGATAGGGGCGATAGAAGGCATGACGAGAAGGTTGGAAGGAGGGATATGGAGAGATGACGAGAGGGTGAGTAATGAGGGATAGGAGAGCGATGACGACAGAGAGGGTGAGAAGAGGATATAGGAGAGGATGACGCAGAGAGGTGAGAAGAGGGATAGGAGAGGATGACGAGATGGTGAGAAGGAGGATGAGGAGAGGATGACGGAGAAGGGTGAAAAGAGAGGATAGGAGAGGATGACGAAGGTGAGGAGTAGAGAAGACAGAGGGAAGGATAGGAGAGGTGACGAGAGGTTGAGAAGAGGATAGGAGAGAATGACGAGAAGGTGCAGAAGAGGGATTAGGAGAGAATGCACGAGCAGGCGGTAGAAGAGGGATTAGGAGAGGATGACGAAGAGGATGAGGAAGAGGATAGGAGAGGCTGACGAGAGGGTGAGAAGAGGTGGTCACGGAGAGTGACGAGAGGCGTGAGAAAGAGGCGATAGCGAGAGGATCGACGAGAGGGTGAGAGAGGATAAGGAGAGGATGCACGAGAAGGTGAGAGAGGGATAGGAGAGAATGACGCAGAAGGTGAGAAGATGGGATAGGACGAGCATGACTGAGAGGTGAGAAGAGGGATTAGGAGAGAATGACGATGAAGGTGAGAAGAGGATAGCGAGAGAATGAGCGGGAAGGAAAATCGGTGAGAAGAAGGGATAGGAGAGAATGACGAGAAGGTGAGAAAGGGATAGGAGAGAATGACGAGAAGTGTAGAAGAGGGATACGAGAGATGACGAGAGTGAGACGAGATAGGAGAATGGAGAGGGAAAGATAGGAGAGAATGACGAGAAGTGTAGAAGAGGGATACGAGAGATGACGAGAGTGAGACGA
>NW_014577419.1:158907-165926 GCF_000485595.1 Priapulus caudatus
AACCATCGTAAAATTTTTTTCGAAGAATAAAATCTTCCGTTTATCGGGCGAAAAGCATCCGCGAAAAATATCTCGAGACTTAAATTTCCGCTTTACGTCGAGTGTCCAAAAAGTAAATAAAACGCAGGCGGTGGTATCGGCAAGTCACCGCGGGGCACGTGGTGCGGGGGGGGAGTGTCGGCGAGTCACTCACAAACACGGTCGCAACGCGGCCGGGAAACTCGTTAGCGAGATCGAGACGAGGCGGTGACGAAGGCGGTCGCGGCGATCGACTCGGCTATGCGCACGCGAAGCAGAGGCTGACGAACACCGAACGCCGTTGGGCGCCAGGTTCAGAAACCTGCCGGAGAGAGAGAGGAGAGAAGAGACGAAGAGAGTGAGAGAGATATATATATATATATATATATTTATATATATAGTAGAAAAGTTTTTAGGTTGCACCATATTCAGTTATAGTTAAAAAAAAAGAGAATAATCTGACATTTAGTTTTACACAAGCGCTTTCATTTTATATATATATATATATATATATATATAATTAGTAGTGGTGCCGCTGCGAGGTATGGCACGTTCGCTCGGGATGTGACGATAACGAGACCCCAAGTGTTAGATTCACTGCATTGCCCCGTATATCGCAAACATTGAGAAAACAGCCGATACAATATCTAGCCGTGCACTTTAATGCAGAATAACTCACCGAACAGATTGTTGTAACACCACACACAAATAATCCTGTTGTATACATAAACCTCGATCCTATTTGTGTTATCTGCAAGGCAATCAAAGGAAAATGGCACATTCATCGCTCTAGCTTGTATCACATCGGACCCACAAATGCCCACCGGACCTGCCTACTACATTATTCTGTAGGCTTACTACATAAACGTTTGACCATAATAGACTCAAGATTGTTTCCTTATACTAAAGCCTGTCACGTATAGGTGTTACCATGAACATATATATACTATCAGGAGTCTATCAATATCTACCAGTATATTGACAGCAGGGAATAAATTTATTTTTCGGAGGCTACTTTTCAAGCCTCGCGTGCATGAAATAGCACTCAAAATTGGTTTGCACTGAACTCTATGCAAGTTTACGGGGCTCTTTTTGGCATTTCGGGGCTAAATCGCCCCGAGCCCCAGTGTATTTTTTTCACTGATTGATAGACTCCTGATACTATAGTATATATAGAGAATATATATATATATATATATTATATATAGAGAGATGGAGAGAGAGAGAGAGTGAGAGAGAGAGAGAGCAGACAGGACAGGACAGAGAGAGAGGGAGAGAGAGCACCCCTGACAAACCCGCGACGAGCGATGCGTCGTACCTCGGGGAGCCACCATACCCCCCGCCCGCTACATGCGACTCGTGCGTTCGCTTCCGGCTACAGCCCTGATTCTCGACTATTCAGGCCGGCGGATTTGTTCTGCCCTTTCTCTTGATGGGATCCATCATGCTAGTGTGCGCTGCCATCAGCATATGCGGCCTGCCTGCGCAGAACGGTAGGTACGCTCGCGGCGACGCGACAACGCGACGCCATTGCACGTGCACGCAAGCATCACGGCTCGAACGATGGACGGTTGACCGTGGAAAAAAAACGCAAGCTGGAAACCCCGGGCTCGGCCGCAAATATTGTCTTAGTAGATCGGCACAATGTCTTTACACTGTTGTCGTCGCGCATGCATTGTCATTGCACACATTGTCATTGCACGCATTGTCGGTGCGCACATTGTCGCGTGACACTTCCAAATTTATAATCTTGAAGCGTAATTTTACAAACGAAAGAGGAATTTGGCCATAAATCGAGTGAGAATTAGGCGCACGTCGTCGCGGTGTGTGTTTGTGTGCGTGGCCCACGTTTAGATTTGCCGATGCAGATCTGTGCAGATGGAATTGCGTGCACCGATGCCATAGTTAGTCCGCAAGAATTAACTTGGTCTGTAATTTAACTGTGGCTTGTGCTTGCTGAGATGGGGCTAAGCCCCACCCGAAACCGAAGCTAGGCCCTGAGTAGATCAGGTGTAATCTGCACCCTGCAACGCCACCCCCCCCCCAAAAAAAGGTTTCCATTGTAGACAGGTGCCCATTCTACAGTGGTAGTTTAACTGTATAAATTCCAATCAGGAGAAACGCCAAAGTGTTCTAAACAGACATGTGACCGGTCTATAGCGATGCTTTAACTGTATAATTTCCACTCAAGAGAAATGCCAAACTGTCCTTAATAGACAGGTGACCAGTCTACGGAAAACTGAATATGGTGCAACCTAAAAACTTTTCTACTATATATATAAATATATATCTCTCTCTCTCTCACTCTCTCTCTCTCTCATCTCTCTCTCACTCTCTCTCTCTCTCATCTCTCTCTCTCTCTCTCCGGCAGGTTTCTGAACCTGGCGCCCAACGGGTCGGTGTTCGTCAGCCTCTGCTTTGCCGTTCGCATAGCCGAGTCGATCGCCGCGACCGCCTTCGTCACCGCCTCGTTCTCGATCATCGCTAACGAGTTTCCCGGCCGCGTCGCGACCGTGTTTGTGAGTGACTCGCCGACACTCCCTCCCCCCCACCACGTGCCCGCGGTGACTTGCCGATACCACCGCCTGCGTTTTTTTACTTTTTGACATCGACGTAGACGGAAATTTAAGTCTCGAGATATTTTTCCGCGGATGCTTTTCGCCCGATAAACGGAAGGTTTTATTCTCGGAAAAAAAATTTAATGATGGTTTTCGCCTGATGAATGGGAAATTATTGTCTTGAGAGATTTTTGCAGATGGTTTTCGCGTGATGAACGGAAGATTTTATTCTTGAGAATTTTTTTTAATGATGGTTCTCGCCATGATGAATGGGAAATTTTAGTCTCAAGAGATTTTTTGAGAATGTTTTTTAATCGTGATGAGCAGAAGATGTTAGCCTCGAAAGATAGATCGATCTTCGGAGTTTTAGATTACGTAAATATTATGTGAGAACAATTCGTGAACTAAGAGTAATTTCTCATTTTTCTCCCCAAGGGCCTGCTTGAGACATTTACCGGGTTAGGCTTGATGGTCGGTCCACCAATTGGAGGCCTGCTCTACGGGGTATGCTATGTTGTTATTTACACTATAATTACAATATATTTATATAGGCCGTGGCTACGCGTCTGGTTACCGGACGCCCAGCTCCCAGGCTACGCGTCCGGTCATATATTTCTTATGTGAACCCAACTATATTTTTCCAGTAAAAAAAAATAAACAATACCATAATGCACTTAATGTTTTTACCATAATGTTACTTACTTTTAGGTATTTTAGTAAAAAAATGTGTTTTTGTAACTTGAAGCAATAGTAAATCAAGTACAATCAATGATTTGAAAGGGGAGTGGCCTAATCGTGACGTGGATTTGGGATTCTGTGCTGAGCTTTGTAATGGATGACCGGACGCGTAGCCACTGCGATTTATATATATATATACCAACATTTTGCGATACTTTAATATTTTCTTATGTTACACTAAAATGACGCGAGTGATTATTTTTTATCTGCATGTAATCTGCACGTCTAACACGGTTTCCATCTTGGTTCTTGCTGCAAGATCTGCATATTTGTACAGGTCACTGTACCACATCTAATAATTAAGAATTAATGAATTCATTAACCTTTTAATCACGGATTAATTAATTAATGAATTTACTTTTTCTCGTTTGCACGTTCTCGGTGATTTCATCCGTGCGTTTCTCCCAGGCGTTTTTCTGCCTACCTCGATCGTTGCTTTCTCCTCCCGTCCTCTTTGCTCCGATCTTTCGTGCAGTTTCAGCTTGGATGACCTCCAGCTTGCCTCAGGGATGCTGAGTTCTCCACGACGTAATCCATCCCTGTCACGATTGATCTAGGTGCTCCAGTATAGTACTAGTAGCCAAAAGAAAATAATATTATTACCTTAGGCCAAAACAAAATATAGGTGTGGTTACGGTTTCCAGACCGACCCTATTTATTCCCAGCGACCCTAAACATTTTAATTGTCAATTTTCTTTAAAGTAAAAAAATAAAAAAATAAAAATATAAAATAAATAAAAATATGAATTGGACAGTTCCTGCTTCAAAAGGCACAACGCACATCCTTCGGACATGGTTCGTAAATAAAATATTTCAAGAAAATGAAATGTTTTCCCTACCTACCTACCCTATTTTTTTTCGGCATGTAACGGTAACCACATATATTTTGTTTTGGCCTTATAGCTCTATGTAGTTCTTTGTATGTACTGTTAGCTCACCCTCTCGTCATCCTCTCCTATCCCTCTTCTCACCCTCTCCTCCCTCACTCCTAACTCTTTCCTATAACTCTCTTCTAACTCACTCCTGACCGTCTCCTCACCCTCTCGCCCCCTCTCCCCACCCTCTCTTAACCCTCTCCCAAATTCTAACACCTATCCAACAACCCCAATCCTCACTGCATAACCGTAAATTTGCTGCTTATAACTCTATCTACAATATATAATATACGAATAATAATTATAATACACAATATTCATATGGTGTGCGGGTTAGCCATTAGCATATGTGTGCGTGCAATGCGTGGGTGTATAATATAGTATTCTATATTAGTATACAACATAAACTGCTACACCGTTCCCATAGAGTTGCAATAGCTAACAGAGATCTATCTTCTGTAGGCCGAGTGTAACGGCTACCGCGTCGTCTATAAGCATATTAACAGCTCGGTCTACTCGCAATATCCGCACAATGATGCTCAATCCCAAGAATTCCGAGCGCCAAATGTGGCACGATCCATGCTGGCGTAAAAGCGTTGCCTACCGTTCCTGCGTGCGCGGTCTACAGTTAATATACTGACAGCCAGCCGACACGTAAGCTTGAATACTGCCAGAGGCTAGCCATCACGCGAGACCACGACGTACCGCCCAGCAGACAGAAATGGCGCAACAGAAATCCTCCCGCCTGTACAAAAAAAAAAAACAAAGAAACCAAGAACAAGAGACATCCAGCGTTTATCAATCGATCGCATAATAGTACGGAGGGAGGCGCGCTTTTGCTATCGTGCGATTGATGACAAACGAACACCCGCCCAAAAACACGCCTTAATCACTGAGGGCATTGCAAGAGCGATTTCTCTAAATCTGAAAGAAAAACCTTGTCGCACAATGGCCGCCCACAAAAAACCTATACGGTCCCAAACAGCTTGCTGTGACATATAGGCAGGTGCATCAGTAGGAGAACAAATTGAGGTGCATCCTATAGGCTAGGTCTTAATTTAATCTTCTGCAGCCACTGTGATCAAACAGTGATAACAAGTGGAAATATCTGAAGGTAACTAAAAAAATACACAATACACATGACAGGGCGGATAAGACGTACCATGCATAATATTTTAATATGCAGCGCGCGGTTATCGACACAACCCTCAATAGTGTCATACCAACGTGTTTAACCAGTACTATTTAAACGGACCAGATAATTCTTACCCGCTAAAAAAAGTGTTTCTGCTGTCACGATCTTAGAAGGCTGTAACAGCTTGACAGCAAAGATAACTCACTCCAGGTGGACACAGTCAGATGAATGTTCTAGAAAGGGGAAGTGGCCTACATCGCGTCGGCCGGACGGGGACGCGCCAAATCGTCCCGTCGGACGTAGATGGGATTGCCTGCGTGCTGGAGCCGTTTGTAATGAGTGAAGCGCGTGAAAACCTTGATAGGCGTCCAACGTCCGTAGACCAGTCACCTGTCTATAAAGGACAGTTTAGCGTCACGTCCGTAACCACGTCCTGTCTATTAAAGGACAGTTAGCGGTCACATCCGTAGACTGCGTCACCTGTCTATTAAGGACAGTTTAGCGGTCACATCCGTAGACTGAGTCACCTGTCTATTAAGGACAGTTTAGCGCGTCACATCCGTAGACAGTGGTCACCTGTCTATTAAGGACAGTTTAGCGGTCACATCCGTAGACTGGTCACCTGTCTATTAAGGACAGTTTAGCGGTCACCTCCGTAGACTGGTCACCTGTCTATTAAGGACAGTTTAGCGGTCACATCCGTAGACTGGTCACCTGTCTATTAAGGACAGTTTGGCATTTCTCTTGAGTGGAAATTATACAGTTAAAGCATCGCTATAGACCGGTCACATGTCGTTTAGAACACTTTGGCGTTTCTCCTGATTGGAATTTATACAGTTAAACTACCACTATAGAATGGGCACCTGTCTACAAGCTGGAAACCTTTTGGGGGGGGGGGCGTTGCAGGGTGCAGATTAGCACCTGATCTACTCAGGGCCTAGCTTCGTTCGGGTGGGGCTTGGCCCCATCTCAGCAAAGCAAAGCCACAGTTAAATTACAGACCAAGTTAATTCTTGCGACTAACTATGGCATCGGGTGCACGCAATTCCATCTGCACAGATCTGCATCGCCAAATCTAAACGTGGGCCACGCACACAAACACACACCGACGCGACGACGTGCGCCTAATTCTCACTCGAGTTTATGGCCAAATTCCTCTTTCGTTTGTTAAAATTACGCTTCAAGATTATAAATTTGGAAGTGTCACGCGAACAATGTGCGCCACCGACAATGCGTGCAATGACAATGCTGTCAATGACAATGCCATGCGCGACGGACAACAGTGTAAAGACATTGTGCCGATCTACTAAGACAATATTTGCGGCGCGGCCGGGCCACGGGTTGCGTTTTTTCCCGGTACCCCGTCCATCGTTCGAGCCGTGATGCTTGCGTGCACGTGCAATGGGCGTCCGCGTGTCGCGTCGCCGCGAGCGTACCTATCGTTCTGCGGCGGGCAAGCCGCCATATGCTGATGGCAGCGCACACTAGCATGATGGATCCCATCAGGAGAAAGGGCAGAACAAAATCGCCGGCCTGAATAGTCGAGAATCAGGCTGTTAGCCGGACGCGAACGCACGAGTCGCCTGTAGCGGGCGGGGGTATGGGGCTCCCCGAGGTACGACGCATCGCTGGGCGGTTTGTCAGGGACGGGGGGTGGGACGGAGAAAGGGCAGGGGGGGGGGGCTAGCAGCCGAG
>NW_014577419.1:165936-177072 GCF_000485595.1 Priapulus caudatus
AGGACAGTTTAGCGGTCACCTCCGTAGAACGGACACCTGTCTATAAAGGACAGTTTAGCGGTCACATCCGGGACTGGTCACCTGTCTATAAAAGACAGTTTACGCGTCACCTCCGTAGAACGGACACCTGTCTATAAAGGACAGTTTAGCGGTCACATCCGTAGACTGGTCACCTGTCTATTAAGGACAGTTTAGCGGTCACATCCGTAGACTGCGTCACCTGTCTATAAAGGACAGTTTAGCGGTCACCTCCGGTAGACGGACACCTGTCTATTAAGGACAGTTTAGCGCGTCACATCCGTAGACTGGTCACCTGTCTATTTAGGACAGTTTAGCGGTCACATCCGTAGACTGGTCACCTGTCTATTAAGGACAGTTTTAGCGGTCACATCCGTAGACTGGTCACCTGTCTATTAAGGACAGTTTATAGCGGTCACATCCGTAGACCAGTCACCTTCTATTAAGGACACTTTGGCATTTCTCTGAGTGGAAATTATACAGTTAAAGCATCGCTATAGACCGGTCACATGTCTGTTTAGAACACTTTGGCGTTTCTCCTGATTGGAATTTATACAGTTAAACTACCACTATAGAATGGGCACCTGTCTACAACGGAAACCTTTTGAGGAGGCGTTGCAGGGTACAGATTACGCCTGATCTACTCAGGGCCTAGCTTTGGTTTCGGGTGGGGCTTAGCCCCATCTCAGCAAGCACAAGCCACAGTTAAATTACAGACCAAGTTAATTCTTGGGGACTAAACTATGGCATCGCGTGCACGCAATTCCATCTGCACAGATCTGCATCGGCAAATCTAAACGTGGGCCACGCACACAAACACACACCGCAACGACGTGCGCCTAATTCTCACTCGATTTATGGCCAAATTCCTCTTTCGTTTGTACAATTACACTTCAAGATTATAAATTTGGAAGTGTCACGCGACAATGTGCGCCTGACAATGCGTGCACTTGACAATGCGTGCAATGACAATGCATGCGCGACGACAACAGTGTAAAGACATTGTGCCGATCTACTAAGACAATATTTGCGGCCGCAGCCGGGGTTCCAGCTTGCATTTTTTTTCCACGGTTCAACCGTCCATCGTTCGAGCCGTGATGCTTGCGTGCACGTGCAATGGCGTCGCGTTGTCGCGGTCGCCGCGAGCGTACCTACGTTCTGCGCGGGCAAGCGCGCATATGCTGATGGCAGCGCACACTAGCATGATGGATCCCATCAGGAGAAAGGGCAGAAACAAATCCGCCGGCCTGAATAGTCGAGAATCAGGGCTGTAGCCGGACGCGAACGCACGAGTCGCATGTAGCGGGCGGGGGTATGGGGCTCCCCGAGTACGACGCATCGCTCGTGGCGGTTTGTCAGGGGGAGGGGGGAGGGGGTGACCGCTAAACTGTCCTTAATAGACAGGTGACTGGTCTACGGACGTGACCGCTAGCACAGGTTTCACTGTCGTTTGTAAAACGTGATGAGGTGTGGGACAGAGCACGTTGCATGGCCGCCCTGTCCAAGTACCATCCAGTATCCACTGTTACACGTGTACAGGTGCAGTTAATAGCAGTATAGGATGCACATCAATTGTCTCCATACTGCATGCACCTGCCTATTGTCATTGCAAGGTGTTGGACCGTATAGGTTTTTTGTTGTGGACAAGGTTTTTCTTTCAGATTTAGAGAAATCGCTTGCAATGCTCAGAAGGCGTTTTGGGCGGGTCTACGCCGAAGCAAAAGCGCCCCCTACATTTGCGTCGATTGCTAACCGTGTGTCTCTTTTTTTGTTTTGTTTTTTCTTCTTCTACAGGCCGGAGGATTTCTGTTGCCATTTCTGTGCCTGGGGTGCATATTACTTACGTGTGCTGCTGTCAGTATATTCTTGCTACCCCACCAGAACGGTAGGCAACGCTTTAGAGCATGGATCGGGCCACATTTGGCTGAATTCGGATTTGTGATGCAAGAGTGTTATTACTTATGAGACGTTACCTACAGAAGTAGATCTCTGTTAGCTATTGCAAACTCATGGACGTGTACAGTTTATGTGATACTATATAGATATATATATATACACACGCACGCACGCACACATGCATGCACGCACACACATGTATATATATATATATATATATATATATATATATATATGTATATCTATATATAATATATCTATCTATTCATATATATTGGATAGATAGGTAAATAGCTAGATAGATAGAAAGATAGATAGATAAATAGATAAATAGATAAATAGATAGATAGATAGATCTTGTGCCAACAGCCGTCGTCTAATTCATTTTCTCCACATTTCTTGTGTAGATGAGATAGATCAAAAGAATACTTCGAAAAAAACCTTCCGGGAACTGTTGGCGGTGCCCAGTGTCGTGCTATCTGGTATCACATTAGGCACCGCCGCCCTCACGATTAGCTTTATCGAGCCCTTGCTAGCAAACGACCTTCTATACAAGGTAACCTCTCCTCCCCCCCCCCCCCCCCCCCTTCGCTCCGGGCTAGGCTCAGTGGCGAAGCGAGCAAAACACCAGCGCGCTCTTTTTTACCGGATCTTCCTCGACCGGCGTAAATTACGCGCTGGCGTCACGTCGCGTTCGATCCTAAATCACGACGTAGCGACGAACTAATCGGATTTCCTGACTGACGTCAGATCAGTTGTCGCTTACTTTTCAGTGTTTATGAAGAGAAAGGCCTTGCGTAGTTTTTTATGTTTTATATTTTCGGCCTCGCGTTTTGCTCGCTGGCTCCGTTGCGTCTCTCGCTGCCCTCGCCGCGTCTATATCCGTGTGAATTAGAATCATGCACATTCCATTACCTCTGAATCTGTCCAACTGTGCCAATGATTGAGGTGTAGATATCGTGCTTTTTAAAGCAACAGTAATGTTAGCATTACCAGTGTGTATTGATCTCCGTTCTAATTTGGCAACGGGGCAAGAGAGTCGCATGCATATCAGAAATCCTAAACGTCAAGTTTCCTGCCTCCTTCAATGCTTTCCTCTTCCACTCGGCCTTCCTTGATACATTATTGCGTGCATGCGCGTGAATGTGTGCGTGTGAATGGTCCTGCAATATCAATCTTTCGGGAGAAAGTCTGTGGCTAAATTTCGTCGCGTGAGTATGTGGCTTAAACTATCTTTGGAAAAAATTGGCTGTGAGATTTCGGTTTATAGGAACTGCATCTTGTCTGTGCAGAGTAAAAATGAACCAGCCCGTTAGCTTAGTTGTGTCTAGGAGCTCATTTCTCTAGTAATAGTAGTGGCATTAAATTTCCATGATGGAACCTCAAAAGCTCAAAATAATCTGGCTGTGGTTTGACGGAATACACGCGACGTATTTCATTGTGTGTCCGGTGGGAATGAATCATTGATATCAATTATTGACGATGAATTATGAAACTTTCGAATTCTCTGCCTGAAATGCATCCTGTAAGATTCTCTGTGTGATAATGGTGCTTGATGTAATGTTTCTGCTCACACTTTCTCTCTCTGTCAGCCTCTCCTTTAGCTTGTCAGTGTGCCTAACTATTCGCTTGCTTCTCTGTGCATGGCAGTTGCTTGTTTCAACTGACATAGAACGCTTTTCTCTTTTCGCAGGACTTTGCAAGAATGTCTAACCCATTAACAACCATGTGGTTTCTCGTTTTTCGTTCATTCTGTTAACATGCTAACAGTTTTATTTTCCAAGCTGTTCCTTTTAATAAGTGTACATCAAAGAAGAGAGATACTGTGCATGCACTGTGTCTATATCAATCTTGATCTTGGTAAAACTACATTTAATGACCTCCACACTGCGTTCACATTAGATTGGCAGCACCTGACTACTTGTTTGAGTATTATTGTTGCCAATTTTGTTTCAATGCAGCATGGTTTCATGTTTGTAGCTTTATAAAGCAGGAACTGATATAAACAGCATATGCACTCTATAGTAGTAATTTTCTTTTTGTTTGTATACTGACTTGCCTGTACGCATTAACAACTTTCATTTTCATTTCTTTTCTAGAGTCTTCTATGAAGCCTTATTATTTTGATGATGATATTTGACTAATAATAGTCTTAGCTTGTTCTGGCTATCTTGTTTGTTTCGCACGTCAGCTATTTGTTGCTTTTGCATGCGCTTGTGCCTTGATTCAAACTTCTTCTTTTTAAACCAATGAACAAATTTATGGTCATTCTGAGGAATTAGTATATATACGTACCTACTCATGAACATGTGTATATTATCAGGAGTGAATCAAACCAACACTCCTGATGCTATGTATGTATATGTGTATATGTATGTGTATGTGTATGTGTTTGTATATGTGTGTATGTATATGTGTATGTATATGTGTGTGTATGTGTATGTGTATGTGTATTTGTGTGTGTATAAGTATAGATATGTTCATGAAAAACGTTTGTTCATTGGTTTATGCCCGCTTTAGCTACATGCTGAAAATACCTCTCCTGCATTAATAATTCTTGGCATTAATGCCTCTATAATCGCCATCCCTCTCTGCAGAGAGAAGGTACAAGCACCCCACAAAAATTCGGAATTCGAAAAAGAATTTGCTGAGATAATATTTGCGAGAATGAGCACGGCATTTCCACGAATTTAAACGAGCATAGTGCGTCATTTATCGTGAAAGTAATTGAGTCTGTATCGCACGATTAACGAATTGACCTGTCCATCTGGAGTGAGTGGCAATTCAATAGGAACATTCCGAAAGTTCTGCTTGGTAATCAAGCGCCGTAAAGTCGGCGATTTGGAATGCGCTCGTGACACAAAATTTTTTGAACTGGTCTAGCTTGACCATCCTAGCTGCGATATCATTGACCAACCTAGCAATGATATCCAAGGATGGCGTGGTCTTATCGCTTCTTAAGACGGATAGGTCAATTGCTGTGAACAAAATGATGTAAATCAGTCGAATTATTCGAGTATTTATACATCGATAACACACAGTATCTGTCTGCAATATTTCTCACGTTTCGCTAATGAACAAAATGATGTAAATCAGTCGAATTATTCGAGTATTTATACATCGATAACACACAGTATCTGTCCGCGATATTTCTCACGTTTCGCTAATGAACGAAATAATGCAAATCTGTCGAAATGTTCGAGTATTTATACATCGATAACACACAGTATCTGTCCGCGATATTTCTCACGTTTCGCTAATGAACGAAATAATGCAAATCTGTCGAATTATTCGAGTATTTATACATCGATAACACACCGTATCTGTCCGCGATATCTCTCGTCTTTCGCTAATGTCCGATCGCTGCGCAGACCAGCTTCCCACCTCAGGTCTGAGCTTCCTGAAGATGCTCGCACTTCCCACCGTCTTTATCTCCGGCGTAACGATATCGGCCGCCGCCATGACGATAACGTCGGTCGAGCCGTTTCTGCAGTCGCATCTCAGTCAGGTATTCTGCCATTGCCTACGTTCTGCGATGTCCTACGACGTTTCGCGATGTTCCACGACGTTTTGCGATGTTCTACAACATTCCACGACGTTTTGCGATGTTCCGCAACGTTCCGCGACGTTCTGCGATGTTCCGCAACGTTCCACGACGTTCCGCGTTCCGCGCCACGTGGCCGATAAACGATTAAGTTGTCGAGGACGACGATGTGATATCTGTAAACCGATTCGGTGATCTGACTTGTTTTGCGAGTTTTAAGGTGGTGGTGTTCGTTTATTCGTGGTTCGATTATTTGGTGATTCGACTCGTTTTGCGGGTTTTAAGGTGGTGGTGTTCGTTCATTCGCGGTTTACCGTTCGCGTGCTGTTTCTCAGGCCGTGGCTTCGGTTTCGCGTGTTTGATGATGTGACAACAGGGGATCGACTCGCGTCTCTGCCACGCTCGAAAATTTAAAACGATTCTAGAATTTCTAGAAGTTACGAGAAATGTGATACGTGCATCGTTTTTTAGTTTTCGGGGGTTTCACGTTAGTTGCAAGGCTGCAGTGGAGGTCAATTAGTCAACCATGTGAGATTTAAAAAAAAAACGATTTTATGCCACAGCTTCGCGGAATTCAAAATAAATAATGAATCGCGCAAAAGTTTTGTATTGTAGTGACCACTCACGTTCACGCATGCTCGTTGCTAACACGGTCGAGCACCGTAAATTAAGTCTATTTATTGAAAACTGTCATATTTCCTTTAGAGTACCCCCCCCCCCCGCGAATAAACTACGTTCGTTAGTTGCTCGGCCATTTTTTTAGCAGCATTGTTAACCTGACGATGTTGGAACGCGCTTTGCAGTTTGGGTTCGGACCGGAGTTGGTCGGCCTCATCTTCCTCTGCATGTCGGGAGTGTACACATTCAGTGCGCCGTTCTGGGGCTACCTGAGCGATAAATACGTAAGTTGTGATGATGCTACGTACTACTACGTCGCGATAGTGTTCAACTGATTCATTCTGATTTGCAAGGCGCACGCCGAATTGCGTGGAATCGTGGGATGGTATTAGAAATGCACCACCAGGTGACTGGTGATTGAGACTATCTTTACTACGTCTGTAGTAATAATTGCAGTCAATAATTGTAGTTTTTTGATAGCTAAATGATTAATCGATTGTAATCTTCTGCAATTTTAATAATTAATAATCAATACTTTGTAATTTGGCATAATTTCTTGATAATCTTATTAGTTGATAATTCATTGAGATAATTATATTTGCAACTCGTATTATCTCTTGTCGTTGCCTCGCTCTCGCGCCGCGCCATCGCCACGGCGATCACAAACGCTCGGTTTCTTGTTTGCATCTTTCAGGCGCACGCGAAGTGGTTTATGTCAGCCGGATGCGTGGCGTGTTTCATCGGAACGATCTTCATCGGTCCGTCGCCCATCTTCAACCTACCCTCGTGAGTGCGTGCGCGTGCCCCCAGACGCAACACGAGAATGCTTTCGACGGGTGGAGCAAATCTTCTCGGCTTACTTGTGCCCCCTACACAAATAGGCTATCCGTCTGAGTAAAGCTGGGTTCGAAAAGCAGCATCAAAAAGTCGACGAGTTGATACATTTTTCAACGTTCTGTTTGCCTTTCTATCAGATGCTCAAAGCATTTACATTATCGACTGCGAGTCGGCAAACATTTTGCTGGTCCTCCACCCAGTTTGGCATCTTAGATATACCGCGCCCAGCGGGTAAGGTTACTGCTGTCGGTCAAACTAGAAAAGTTCGTATGCGTTTTTTTTTCACGCAGGCGTGCCAAATTATCTTGCGACACTTTGTTGCTATGAAACTTTTTTGGAACACCGCCTTTTGTAACACCAACTCATTTGAGCTACTATTCAATTACTTAAGCTGGTCTGTGTGTCCAATTACTGGAATTCGTGGTTTTAACTGAGGTTTTCAATCTCTGAGGTCGCGTTTGTATTCTGCAGGTCGGTCTGGATCACAGTGATGTCACTGTGCTTCATGGGCGTGGGCGTGGGACTGCAGCTGGTCCCTCCATTCAAGGACTGCCTCGTGCAGGCACTGTGAGTAGTTGATAACGTTCCATGACGTGTACGCTCAGGGACGGATCTAGGGGGGGGGGGTCCAGACCCCCCGGGCCCCCCTTTAATTTCAAAGTGCCATAAAAAATTAAAAGATCATTTTCTGCTAAAAATTTGGAATTCCATCTTGCATTCTAGACATCAAAATTACTGTTCAGATGCTCTCAGAATGCACTAAAAAAGGGGGAAAATGCATTCCAGAATGCACACCCTAAGTGGGCCTTCGGCAGCTTATTAAAACACCAGAAAAATTAAGCAGGAAAAAGTGCCCTTTATTTCTTCCTGGACACCCCCTTTTCAAAAATCCTGGATCCGCCCTTGGCGCTTGCAGCAATGTAATTAGCATGCACTCGTATATTCGAGTAGAGTCCATCGTGGATGTGAGGGTGATGCAGGCGGGACCTCAAAAGTGTCTTTTGTAGACAGGCGTGCGTTCTATTGGGGGAGTTTTACTGTGTAACTATCACTCAAAAGAAATACTGAAAGCGTTCTTTTCGGACGTTTGCTCATTGCATAGAAGCGTTTGCTAACGCAGTAACTTACTGCACCTTGTAGTTGTTTTGCCTCTAAGAACGGAACTATGTCTCGGTGATCTGTACTACAAATATTATGCTCTGATATGCAGTATTTCAACAATATCAGTTGTCCTATCCAAAAACGAAAATACTTGCTGTTTATATATACCGTCGTTCTATATTATCAAGAGTAGGTAATAGAAAGTACATCTCTATTATGTACTTTTGATATTATATATCTTATCATGTGTTTGCACTATCGTTGTTCATATCGTTGTTTTTGTGTTTGTGTGCACGTGCACGTGCTTTAGCGATCACGGATTCCCAGACAACTTTGAGACGTATGGCTTAGTGTCGGGCCTGTTTGGATCCTGCTTCTCGTTTGGGTGAGTCATCTTATGTGAGCGAAATATTACCTCGTGCAAAATCCACCAACTCCAACCTTGATCTGTCCGCTTGACACAGCTCACCTAAGCATGACAATCGTTAATTTATAATTGTTTCTTTACTATGTATTCGAATTCCTGTCCTTATTCGGTCATGAAAGCATTTGTCATCATTTTGTATGCATTATGTGTCATTGATAATGAAAAGCTGTGGCTGTCAACCCGTAATAGTCCCGTATGCATTGTAAAGGGAATGGATTTGGTATGGGAAAATTCTTGTTGCACTAATCTGACGCTCTCTTGTTTTTTTGTAGGGCATTCTTTGGCCCATCCGTTGGTGGTATTCTGGTACAAACTATTGGATTTGGCTGGACTGGTACCTGTGTTTCAGTCGTGCACCTTGTACTGGTAAAAGCAAATAAAATATTATACAATATAATGCTATCCATTACCCAGACAATAATCCTAATGTAAAATATATATTCTAAACGGAGGATCTAGAATAAAATTTCAGCAATTACTATAATTAACATTAATATTAATATAGCAGCAAGTGATGTGGGGTTTTGTTTTCTTTTTTTCCGTCGCCAGCTGATAGTGCTGCTGCTATTCATCCTGGTTCAGTGGAGGAAAGACCGGAAGAAGGCCTGCGCCGAGGAGAAGCTTACCGATGACGAGCGAGCGATCGTCGTCGACAGCCTGTCGGCCAGCGGCAGAATGCGCTCCAAGTCCATCATCGAGGCAAGAAGCGGCGCCATCGTCTATCGAAGATTCAACTCTTGCAGCAATTCCGTTACGGTGGAGTAACGGAGTATACGCGCGTCGGCGTGAGCGATGGATGCAACGGCCTCGGATGTATCGTCGCTAGGTTGACGAAGCTGGACCAGTTTGTACGGGTTTTTTTTCTCACGCGCGCGTGCCGGATCGACTCTGTGGTACTTTGTTGCCTAGGAATATTTTCAGGATGCATTCATCGCAGTAACGATCGGTTGGCGCTATCGGTCAATCATTCCGGAAAGGTAGTTTGATGTACTTGCGATCTGGATGTACGCTCGTCAGTGCATGGCTGTTGCAAGGGTCAGCAGTGCAGTCGTGAGGGTTTTACGCCGCTCGTGCTGACGACGCATTGTCACCTCCGTGAGCGCCACCTGGTGTCTGATTTCACGGATTGATGCACCTGCTGGGCGACGGAATCGTGGCGCGTGCAACAATAAACGATTTCCGTGTTTGTCGGAAAAATTTCTTTCCTTGGCAGCATTAACCAAACCCGAATCATTCCGTTCTCGTGTAGCGACTTTGAAGGTTAAAAGGTCGACAGTGTGTGTGGTGCTGTCGATGGAGCAACAGGGTTAATTTTAATGAGCATTACTTAAAGCATGACGTGTGCGCTGCTTGGCAGTGATGTTTGAGGTGCTGAAAGCATTTTGGAAATGATATAACTTTTGCTTGTATATTATGTGTAACGGATCATTTTACAAATTTGAAACGTTTCCCGTACCACCATTATCATGTTGTAGGCGCTATTCTTGTGAATGTGATGACAATTCATGTGATTGTGAGCTGTTATGTTCGTATTGATGGTTCGTGGAAAATGTGCTCTGTCAGATTGTGCTTAAAATTCTGGTCAGAATGTTTCGTGTCTCACTTTGATATATTGTTTCCCGGTCGCCGTGCTGAAGCCGGTCATTGCCGCTAAAAATGGCAAAAACAGATATGTGATTTTTTATCTATATATGAACGTTTTAACAGGTATAAATGGCAATTATTATACTTAACCTGTTGTGGTAACATCACTGATAATATTTGTGTAAAAAAATATATGTGATAGCAAGATATACGGTGCATCAATCCAAACGATTATATCAAACCTATGCCCCTGCGATTTTTGCTTATTACTAAACGATCATGGCAATTACTATACGTAGAAAAATCAAGCAGTTACCATGTGTAAAAAATGTGTGATAACAAGTTATATCGTAGGTAAGTAGTCTAAAAGCTTGAATCCAAGCTATATCCGCACGTGTTTACGGTTTTGTATACAGTCTAATAGCGTCATTATGGTGTGTTTTTTTCACGGTTGTCACTCTCTGGAATATATTGATACACAGATGTATTTTATACATTCCACTCTGCTATTTTATATGCTGCACTATATTCTATACAGTTGTTAAAGAGGAATAAAATTAGTACTGTGATGAAAAAACCAGTTCCTGTTGGCGAACATACTTACTAAAAAAATGTGGGTTTTCAGGAAATTTCAATGCCACGTAGGCCCTACACCCTCTGCATTTATATACATGCAGGCGCACACACATACGCAGGCGCACACACACATGCGAACGCACACATGCACGCACGCGCGCACACACACACACACACACACATGTACGCGTCCACACACATACACACATGCGCACGCACACATGCGTGAGCACGCACACACACATGCACGCGCGCGCACTCACATACACACACACACGCACGCGCACATACACATGCAACATATAAGCACTTATATACTGTAACGGTTTTCTCCCTCTCTCTGATCGTCTAACCAACCGCGTCGACTGCTACCATTGGCCGTGGTATAGTACGGGTTGCCGTTGTCGCCGCGCACCCTGACAGGGCCGTTACTCCCCGTCCTTTCCGATTCGATCACTAGGATCGCGACGAGGGAGAGGCAGCCAAACCCCCAGAGCGCCGAGAAGAGGGGGGGGGGGACGTTCCGGTCGTCCAG
>NW_014577419.1:177082-181976 GCF_000485595.1 Priapulus caudatus
TATAGGGGGCCTACTGATAATTTAGTTCAGAATAATATATATATATGATTGGTTTTAGTTTCATTATAAGAATGGAAACCTCTATTACAACCATTACAGCCTATGATTACAACAATAACAATCGGATAGAATAGACGGTGGAAATACCGAAATAAAAAAAACTGTAAAATATGAACATTTTCCCATTTCCTCCTGAAAGTAGTGGGAGGGGGTGAGTAATTGTAAAGACGCATCATCGGCGAAAAGACGTATATACCCGTATATAGAACTTAGGTCAGTATAGAACTTAGAAGTTTAATTATCAGTTTTTTCTCTCTTATCTGGTGAGTAGGCCCTCTAGCGGCCGTTACGATCAGGAGCGGTAATCATTAACGTTATCTTATCATTAACGTTATATTAAAAAAGTGAAGTCTGCTGACGACATGCATATCACAGACTATAACGGATACATCCGTATCCGCGTGTAAGTTTGTTGCGCATACCATCATGCTCTTCGCCAACCCAATCAAGTGACCCGATACAAAATTTTAAATGAACGCGGCGCAGCCAATCAGCGCTTGCTGTTATCCTTCCTCTGAACCGAACCGTCACTTTTAAAGCTCCCATTGAACTCTGAAGGCTGCACGCGTTTCTGAAGTTGTCCCGCTTTGTCTCATTCTCAATCTGATTTGAAAGGTATGGTTTATACTTAGTACACAGTGGTTGTTATTGTCATTATAGTTAATTATTACGTTGAAATTTATTTTATCACGTAAGTCTCGCAAAGTTCAAACCGCTTGTAAAACTGTTCGCGCAAAGAGAAAGCCTTAGCCTAGGCCTAAAACTAAAGTAAAACAACACTCAACAGTTAGTTACTAAGTTAGGCCCTAGGCCTAAACATTTATTAATTTTAACGACGAGCCAGTTTACATTGCTACTGTGGCAGTTACAAGCGGCCCAAGGATAGAGAACATGGGTCCCAATAAAACCAATGTGCCTAACCCTAACCCTAACCCTAACCATAACCCTATTACCTAACCTATTAATATTATATTGATATAATATAATATTTATATTGATGTAAATGACATTGGTTTTATTGGGACCCATATGTTCTCTATCCTTGAACCTTACAGGCTACCAAACTAATAACTAGCCATATCGATCAGTACAAATGTATGTCGTGCGTGTACGGTGTAGACTTCATTAGACATGACAGCACAAGTTGGGCCTACTGAAGTAGTATAGTGAATATAGCTCTAGTCACAGGCACTTGAAGCGTTTCAACTGTAAACACACGCCGCCGCCATTGTGCGCACACTGACACATAAATATATAGTTAAGTATATAAATAACATAAACAGGGTTCTTGTTAACTTTTGACAAAGCAGGTAATTTGACAATGAATAGCAGGTAACTGTTTTTCCGGCACGGACGGTAGGGCGAGCGGCGAAGGCGCGAAGCCCTGCTAGGGGGGGCCGGGGGCATGCACCCCCGGAAAAAAATTTTGCATTATTTTTACGAGACATCTCACGATTATGCTGCTCTCCGTGGATATACTCGCCTGTACGTTGCCTCTTTTTAAAAAAGACTTCCAGGGAGGTCTGTTTTTCCCCGAAGAGTCCATGCTCGTTCCGCCAGCGGTAAACTGGTAACGCGCGCGCTTTGCTGAAGTTCGTTTGAAACGGCACTTCTGATTGGATCTCGCCTATACGACACCACCAATCAAATTGCTTGATATGTATGAAACTTCCGCTTGTCTGTGTGTCCGCACGAGGGTAAACAAAATCGCCGGCGACCCGCCCGTGCACAGAGTTAGTCTTGGGTTGGAAGTATTTAAAATAAACTTCTTTTTTTCAAATATGGATTAAATATTTTACCGCCTTTAGTGGGAGTTTCTCTCAAATTGATAGCCGGTAACAAATTGCGCGATAGGCGGTAAAAATAACCGGTTACCGGCTATTAACAAGAACCCTGCATAAATAACTATAAGCATATAAGTAACATAAATATATATTTATGTGTCGGTGTGCGCGCAATGGCGGCGGCGTGTGTTTACAGTTGAAACGCTTCAAGTGCCTGTGGCTCTAGTAGTAGTATTGCTGAGAGGGTCTATGTCCCCCAGGGTACTGCCAGAACGTACCCTGGGTACTAAATACTACTATCTAATATGCCGGACCGTACCTCGCCTACTCCATTAACAAGTCTAGGGAGTCGCTTACGCCTACTCCCTAACACTAACCCTAACCATAAACCTAACCCTAAACCTAACCCTAACCATATCAGCTAGATAGTTACCAGGGTACGTTCCGATATACCGGACCGTACCCAGGGTACGTTCCGGCTGTACCCTGGGGGACATAGACCCTATGAGCTCTAGTATTACTATTACTATTAGTAACTATAGCCAGCGGCCACTGTACGCGGGCTATAGTTACTAGAGCTATAGTGAATACAGTCACAGACCAGAGTAGCCCGACCAGGCTCTCCGACTATTACACATCGTACTCGTAGGACAACGTAGTGTTAAGCGAGAAGGGAACTTGTGGCTAAGACCAGAGTACAGTGTTGAAGAATGAAGATACAAAAATGTGTACAAGTGCCTATGGGCCATGGCAGCAGGGTATGTCTTCTTTGTCAAATATACTCACTCACGGACTTTTTTCAAGTTTCAGCACTCGACACATTCATCCTAAAAATGGCACCAGCGCAAGAAAACGCAGTGACTCGGTTGAGAAACTTCAAAAACAAGGGGAAGGATGTTGAGGTACGCATAAACTTGTTTAGTTTGCACTTTCTCCCAGATGGTAAACTCGGAATGACTATCAATGTATCATAAAAAAAATAAAAAAATACTAGTATGTAAAAGATATAAATGATACCATGTAAAATTGTAAACAATTGCTAAAAAAAATGGTAAAAAATTGCAAACTTGCAAGTTCGATGGACTGATGGAAGGAGATTTTGTTCATAATGTTACTGCTGCTACATGTCAATATGTTGTACAGGAGCTGAGGAGGAGAAGGACTGATGTGTCGGTCGAACTAAGAAAGGCAAGGAAGGAGGATCAGCTCATGAAAAGGCGAAATGTTGACACGTGCCCCGATGACATGCCCACCAGTCCTCTGCAGCAACAAAATACAAACAAGGTACTCTATGAACTCAATGTAAATGTACCTGTATCTTCTCTCTTTCTCTCTCTCTCTCTCTCTCTCTCTCTCTTGGACCACCACTGTCGATACATCAACAAAAGTTGGCTGTGATTGTCAACACCGCGCAACATGTTGTCATAATCTTGTCAACATTTGTCAACTTCCACTTTTCTAGTTTCTAAATTCCGCTTTCTATTATCGACTTATCTGGGGCAAGCAAGTCTGGTGCTGGGAAAAATAAAAATAAAAATAACATCTTTTCCAATGGAGAAGTTTGAGAAGACGTGATCTTTTTGACCAGCATTTTGCTGGTAGTACACTTTCTAACCGTGCTAAAGGCACCTCCTAATGTAAGAGAGCAGGCAAACCTGCAACTGCATGTATGAACAGCTGCTACGCATCCTTCAAAAAACTTCATACAGAACACCTAAAACTGCCATGTGTCTTTCTTTTCCCGCCGCCTCTCACCATCCCCGTCGATAATAATCCGACAAATAAATAATAGATCCTGGGCGTAATCTTTCTGCCAGGCGCCTCAGATGCAGCTGAAGGATATCATCGCCGGTATCCATGGCAACGACGCGGCGATGCAGCTGCAGTGCACGCAGGCGGCGCGGAAGATGCTGTCTCGCGAGAAGAACCCGCCGATAGACGTGATCATCGATGCCGGCATTGTCCCGATCTTCGCGACCTTCCTCAACAAGGACGACAAGTGAGCAGTGTTAGCGGCGGGGTAGGGGTGGTTGCGTGCGTGTGTGTGTGCGTGTATGTGTGTGTATATTATATATGTGTGTTTGTATGCGTGCGCGTGCGTGCGCTGGCGCTGCTTCCTTCGTTTCAGCCCCGCATTGTTTCCTTCGATTCAGCCCAATATTGCTTCCTTTGTTTCAGCCCGGCACTGCAGTTTGAGGCGACGTGGGCGCTCACTAACATCGCGTCTGGCACGAGCGTGCAGACGCAGGCCGTCGTCAAAGCGAACGCCGTGCCGCGATTCATCGAGCTGCTCGCCTCGCCGCACCTCAACGTCAGCGAGCAGGCCGTGTGGGCGCTCGGAAACATAGCCGGTGAGCGAGCGTCCTCGTCTCCGCGATCATCTCTCGCGAAACGTAAAGAAACCGCGACGCAAACGACACGAGGCGAAGTGAATCTCTTGTGAGGCGTAAATTGTCACAGGGTGCTACAAAAAAAACAATCGGTTATGAAACTGGTTGCCCGGAGGCAAAAAGTCACTTGCCCGAAAAACATAAAGAAATACATAAGATTTTTTTCTAATATGAATTTAAATGGTAAATAATGTAAATGAAGGTCCAACTAGTCAACATCCAGCATTTCACTTAACGGCACGGTAGAAAGTTGAATAGCTGATACGAGTTTGTATACAACATGTACAAAGTTTGTATACATTTTTTTAAGTGTCAGTTTATTATCAAAAACCCATCACACTTACAATAAATTAATAAAATATGTTCACGTTTATTTGGGGCTGGAAGTGCAGAGAATATAGCCGTGCATGCATGCAGATATAATAGACTGACAGCACAGTATACACTGCATCTGTTTTTGTGTACTTCAGCAAGGAAAATCCTCATTCACAGGTTGCAGTAGAGGGGCAAACATATGAGGTAGCTGATCACGTAATGGCCATGCCTGGCCTGGGGCTGGGGGCCGGGTTTACATGTTACTTTGTGCATGTTGTGTACATCACTGTATCCACCGATTGTTTCATTCGCATTGTGTGTTTTTTCATTCAAATATCCTCATTG
>NW_014577419.1:183484-196060 GCF_000485595.1 Priapulus caudatus
CGAGCATTCGGCCATTGTTCGCACGACCTGTACCTTTGCGAGCGGGGCCGTGTTACTGAAGGCGTACCTTTGCGATGCGCTGTGTACGGAGCGTAACCTTTGCGAGCGCGTGTACGAGCGTACCTTCGCGAGCGTCGTGTACGAGAGTACTTTGCGAGCTATACGCTGTGCACGAGCGTCCCTTTGCGACGCCGTGTTGTACGAGTGTACCTTTGCGAGTGCGTGTACGAGGCGTGACCTTTGCGAGCAACGTGTAACGAGCGCACCCTTTTGCTGAGCGCGTGTACGAGCGTACCTTTGCGAGCAACAGTGTTACGAGCGCGTGTACGAGCGTACCTTGCGAGCGCTGTGTACGAGCATGCGTGTACGAGCGTAACCTTTGCGAGCACGGTGTACGAGCGGAGGAAGCAAGCTTCGCATCGACGACGCGCTGGATCTGTGTCGTGTTGCCCAGCAGGTGATGTTGACAACGTCCACGCCGCCTCCTTCTGGACGTTGATCGCCTGTGTTGATGCTGGGAGCAGCAGCGCGAAAGCTGGAAAGCACCCGGCGTCCACATGACAACCTGCAACGGCAGAGAGAACCTTTTTAGTAGCGGAGAGAGCATTTTCATCAGAGCTGGACATGGCTTGCTAGAGGATCGGCCACACCATCAAGCGGAGAGAGAAAGAGAGCGTTTTTTAAATGAATCTTGAGAACTTGCTACTAAGCGACGGGAAAACACCCAAGGCTGGGAGAGACGTAATGAATTGTCAAATCTGGACAGAGTTTGCTGGCAATGCTAGTGAGGAGAAGACACCCAGCAGCACAGAGAGAGCGCCGCTTTTTAATCGGAAAGAGTTATGCCAGCATGGCGAACTACAACTGTAGGCAGAGAGAGAAAGTAGGGTCATTTTTCTCAAAAGGTGGACGACTTGCTGGTGAGAAAAACACCACCTGCAGCAGGGAGACAATCCAGACTATTTTTCGAATCTGGAACAGAGTATGCTAATGAGGAAAACACCCCCCAGCAGGCAAGGAAGATACAAACTTCTATACGATCTAGAGATAAAGTGCTAGCCTGGTAGTCCTAGCAAGGGAATCGCGCCGCCGTTCTTCGTTTTCGTCCCCGTTTTCCGTGTAGGCATCACTCCTGATCCAACGCTCGCTACACAAGTGACAGGAAGACGTCGAACGAGCACACGCCTGCCGGCGAATGCGACAGACGATGCCAAGCGTCCGTCGTCGTCACGACAGACACTGCAGGCGTCGCGGTCGTCCGTCGTCGTCACGAACAGAACGATGCACGACGCTCTCGTCACGACAGACGATGCAGCGACGTCTGTCGTCACGACAGAGCGATGCAGCGACGTCAGTCGTTAAGACAGGACAATACATCGTGCGGTCGTCGCACTGACAGACGATGCAGCGTCGTCGTCGTCGTCGTACACCGATCCACGACGATGCAGCGTCGTCGTCAATCGTGTCACGACAACAGATGCACGCGTCGTCTTCGTCGCGAAACAGACGATTGCAGCGTCGTCGTCGGTCGTCGTTACACACAGACGAATGGCCAGCGTCGTCGTCGTCGTCACGACAAGACGATGCAGGCCGTCCGTCGTCGTCGTCACGACAGACGATGCAGCGTCACGTCCGTCGTCTGTCCGACAGACGATGCAGCGTCACCGTCGTCGTCGTCGTCACGACAGACGATGCAGCGTCGTCGTCGTCAGTCGTCGTCGTCTACGACAGACGATGGCAGCGTCGTCGTCGTCGTCGCGCAGCGCTGCGGCACCTACCTGCGTCTGCGAGTCGGTCGCCCGTTGACGATGTTTCCGACGCTCCTACGCGGGCCGTGAGGACGGCCGACTGTCGCTGGCAGGTAGAGGCAGCTCTCACGAGACCGTGCAATGACGCCCGACGCACACCACCTGCAGGCGAGACAATGTAAAGTGAGACAATGTTAGTGAAGAGCAATGATGACAACTAGTGGGATGCTGATGCCACACCAGCAGCGAGACAATGTAAGTGAGACAATGTAGTGAGACCAATGATGACAACTGTGGATCGATGGCCACCACCAGCAGCGGACAATGTATGAGACAATGAATGACAACATAGTGGGATGGCGATGCCACCACCAGCTAAGCGAGACAATGTAGTGAGACAAGTGTAGTGAGACAATGATGACAAACTAGTGGGATCGATGCCACCACCAGCAGCGAGACAATGTAGTGAGAACAATGATGGACAACTATGAGATCGATGCCACCACACCAGCACGAGACAATGTTAGTGAACAATGATGAAACTAGTGGGAATGATGCCGAACCACCAGCATCGGAACAATGTAGTGAGATACAATGAGTGAGAAGCAATGATGACAACTAGTGGATCGAAGCCACCACCAAGCAGCGAGACAATGTAGTGAGACAATGTAGTGAGAGCAATGATGACAAACTAGTGGATCGAAGCCACCACCAGCAAGCGAGGACAAGTAAAGTGAGACAATAGTAGTGGACAATGGGATGACACACTAGTGGATCGATGCCTACCACCAGCAGCGAGACAATGTAGTGAGAACAATTAGTGAGACAATGATGACAACAGTGGGAATCGAAGCCACCACTCAGCAGCGAGACAATGTAGTGAGACAATGTAAGTGAGACAATGATGACAACTAGTGGATCGAAGCCACCACCAGCAAGCGAGACAATGTAGTTGAAGACAATGTAGTGAGACAATGATGACAACTAGTGGATCGATGCGAACACCAGCAGCGAGACAATAGTATGAGACAATGTAGTGAGACAATGATGACAACTAAGTGGATCTGATGCCACCACCAGCACGAAGAACCAATGTCATGTGAGACAATGGTAGGAGACAATGAATGACAACTAGTGGGATCGATGCATCCACCAGCAGGCGAGACAATGTAGTGAGACAATGATGATCAACTAGTGGGATCCGATGCCCACCCACCAGCAGCGAGAACAATGTTAGTGAGACAATGATCGACAACTAGTGGGATCGATGCCACCACCCAGCAGCGAGACAATGTAGTGAGACAATGATGACAACTATGGGATCGATGCCACACCGCAGCGAGACCAATGGAGTGAAGACAATGTAGTGAGACAAATGATGACAACTGAGTGGGATCGGATGCAACCACCTGCAGCGAGACATTGTAGTGAAGAACAATGATGACAACTAGTGGGATGGCGATGCAACCACCTGCAGCGAGACAATGTAGTGAGACAATGTAGTGAGAACAATGATGACAACTAGTGGATCGATGCCACCACCAGCCAGCGAGAGACAATGAAGACAATGCAGCGAGAACTTCGTACAAATAATTACCGAGGGGGCCACACAGACGGCGAGTGATACCCTCGTCAGGCCCGACCGGCTACCCACGCAGCGAGAAAACAGCAGCCCGCGATGTAGTAAGGACTCGTATGACTGATGACTGTCAACCCGGGGAAGCGCACACACGCACAGCCACTCACGACCTACAACATGAACGCGCTCACGCGCATGCACATCATGCTCACACCTCCGTGACCGCCCAAACCATCCCGCCACCCACCCATCAACCAACACGCCCACCCCCCCTCCCCCGCAACACCTCTCTCCCGCGTACCCTCTGTATCTTGTCGTGCGGTGAAGTAGGACAGCGCCCGCAGGTGCCGTCGAGCCCACATACGCACCCACACCCCCTGCCCCCGCCACAGTACACCAAACCCACCCGCTCGCCCCCGCCTGCTGCGCTTACCTCGCTGTATCTTGTCGTTGGTGCTGTCGGTGCAGTAGGACAGCGCCCAGCAGGTGTCCGTGACACGCCTCCTTGTCGGGTGGTGCCACCGAGAGGCCGCCGCGAGCGTTCGCCCAAGGATTGCTTGACGATGTCGAACGCGGCGGCGGTTCTTGTTTGCGGCACCATCCCCCTCCACCCAGGTTTCGAGATCGCCACCAGTTCACATTGCCGCAGAAACGGCGCGGGCGTCGACGGCCGGTGCACAGCGACAGCAGCGCTTCACCACCTCTCCCCAGCCGCGGGATCACAAGTCCCAGCCGAACTCCCGCGTCCGTCGCCTGGCGAGGGAGGCGGCGCCACACGCGCACCCGGAGAAAACGAAACATTGGCCGCGTTTTAAGCGAATGACTATCACGGAGGTGGCGGGCAAAATTCATTATTTTTATTATTTTATTATAGTTTTTTTAAATCATAATTGAACAGGGGTTCATAATAATCTAATGAACAGGGGGGGGGGGAAGAGTGTAATAGCCGGGTTGTAATTTAGCAAAACGAACATCAAATTCAGCCGGCGGGCGCGACTAGCATGGCATAAGATCTAGTCTACCGCAAAACTATTACGTCGATCAAACAACGGGCGGCGCGAAAACAAAACGATGGCGACGCAGGGCACGACAACGCCGCTTGCCCGGGGCAAGCAAATTCGCCCCAAGGGCAAGTACGCGTATATGCTCGCGTATAGACCACACCGCAAATTTGGCCTCCAGAATTTCAACCTCGTATTTGTCTGCGGTTTATAATTCGCCATACTCTCTCACCGTGAGGGAAATATACCTAAAAGGCCGCAATACTTGGTTTACCCGATTCAACATTGAGCGGTGCGGCTTATAGGCGGCGCGGTTATTACGATCATATACGGTAGCTTAAAATTGCACTTGCCCGTTCAGGCAAGCAAGTTTTTTTATTGAATGTCTAACATAAATGATATTTTCTGTTTCCACCTGTCCCTTGCATTGTTTTGTACAGACACACATCGCGCCATTGCAATGAGGAATTTGAATGAAAAAAAAACCACAATGGCGATATGAAACAATCGTGAATGACAGTGATGTACACAACGTAGACTCGACGGTCGTCCGCGGAGGGGAGCGGTAGACTCGACGGTCGTCCGCGGAGGGGAGCGGTAGACTCGACGGTCGTCCGCGGAGGGGAGCGGTAGACTCGACGGTCGTCCGCATGCTGCTTACTGTATCGGAGTGCACTAGTCTGCTAGTAGAACTAGTTTTGATTCCAATGTTTTTTTCACTGTTGTGTCATTCTTACGTTGCACTTTTCCTTCAAGACGTTACGGAGTTTTTAATTCTAACGTTTTCCTATTGTACTCACGTCACACTTTTTCTTCTGGACATTAGAGCTTTGATTACAATGTTTTCTGCTGTTCTGTCATTTTCACGCTGCGCACGTTTCGTTCTAGGCGAGCGACAAGATGGGACAGCTGGAGGCGGCGTCGCTAATGGTGGAGGAGTGCGGGGGGCTGGATAAGATCGAGCAGCTGCAGACGCACGAGAGCGAAGACGTCTTCCAGGCGGCCGTCGACCTCATCGACAAGTTCTTCAGCGCGGAGGTGAGCGCGGCGCCACCTGCGGGCGTTGGCCGGAGTTTCTTTTATATATTTTTTTTATTGTGTTGGTTTGCAGTGTGAACGGGATCTGATTTATATAATAGTGAGTAAATTTTAATTTACGTTTGTCAAAACGTATTTCACTCTTGTTCATAATTCTCTTCTGTTCATTTGAAATTGTTTGGACAGTGCTCTGTGATCGCTAATTCGTGCAGGCATCAGCCAAAGAGGAGGGTGTGTGGTCGGGTTCATCTGTGGGGTTTGCAAATACAGCAGAGATTATGTTTTTCTTTTATTTTGCTTTTCTTTAGGATGATGAGGATCAGAATGTGGCGCCATCAACAGGAGAGAGTGGGAAATTCGACTTCGTTCCGAATGAAGCAGCGGCAATGCCAACTGGTGGATTTTCGTTTTGAATGGACATAGCATAGAATGGACAGCATAATCACTGAAGTGTATACATACCGACAGGATAGCTGTGTGTTGTACATTAAAACGATTGGCTAGAAAATTGATGTAGACTTGGGATATAGCGTACATCACTGCATATGTTTAGAAATAATGTTCGTGTAATAGCTGGATTGTACATTATAAATCAAAATTTCTGGACGTTCTGTATTTTCTCTATTGAAATTTATTGCGATTTCCCCGCCACCCAGCCTGGGAGTTACATTGAACCGAACTAGTTATTTTACATGATTCTGTTGTCATATAAAGTGACTCGGCATTACTCTAGACCCTATCCAAAGCTGATAGTCGGCAGGGTTGTTGGATGATCCGCAAAATCGGCTAATTGAAATCTGATTAATTAGCGCCGCCCGTTGTTTGATCGACTTTAGTTTTGCGTAGACTAGATCTTAGCCATCGCTAGTTCGCGGCCCGCCGTGCAATTGATGTTCGTTTTGCATAAATTACAACCCGGTCTATTCACTCTTCCCCACCACCCCCGTTCAATTATTATTATGAACCCCTGTTCAATTATTATTTAAAAAAAAACTATAATAAAATAATAAAAATAAATGAATTTTGCCCGCCACCTCCGTATAGTCGATCTCGCTAAAACGCGCAATGTTTTCGTTTTCTCCGTGCGCGTGTGCGCCGCCTCCCTCGCCAGGCGACGGACCGGAGCTTCGTGACTTTGTGATCCGCGCCGGGGTCGTGAAGCCGCTGCTGTCGCTCGTCACGCCGTCGACGCCCGCGCCGTTCCTGCGCAACGTCACGTGGACGATCTCGAACCTGTGCCGCAACAAGAACCCGCCGCCGCCGTTCGACACCGTCAAGCAGATCCTGGCGACGCTCGCGCGCCTCGTGCACCACTCCGACAAGGACGTGCTCACGGACACCTGCTGGGCGCTGTCCTACTGCACCGACGGCACCAACGACAAGATACAGGAGGTAGGCAAGCAGGCGGGGGGCGGAGCAGGGTGGGTTGTGTACGTGTGGGGCGGGGGTGTGGTGTGCGTATGTGGGCTCACGGACACCTGCTGGGCGCTGTCCTACTTCACCGACGACAAGATACAGGAGGTATTCGCGTAGGGAGTGTGCGGGGGTGGGCGGTTGGTTATGGGTGGGTGTGCATGAGTGTGGTGTGGTAGGGTGTGGTGTGGTAGGGTGAGCATGAATGTGCATGCGTGCGTGCGCGCGCTCATGTGTAGGTGTGAGTGCGTGCGTGTGTGGGCCTCCCCGGGTTGACAGTCATCAGTCACCTGAGTCTTACTACATCGCGGGCGCGTTTTCTCGCTGCAGGTGGTAGCGTCGGGCATCACCTCGCGTCTGTGTGGCCCCCTCGGTAATTATTTGTACGAGTCTCGCTGCATTGTCTCTCGTTGTCTCTCATTGTCCCACTAGTTGTCATCATTGTCTCACTACATTGTCTCGCTGCTGGTGGTGGCATTGATCTCACTAGTTGTCATCATTGTCTCACTACATTGTCTCGCTGCTGGTGGTGGCATCGATCCCACTAGTTGTCATCATTGTCTCACTACATTGTCTCGCTGCTGGTGGTGGCATCGATCCCACTAGTTGTCATCATTGTCTCACTACATTGTCTCTCTACTGGTGGTGGCATCGATCCGTCATCATTGTCTCACTACATTGTCTCGCTGCTGGTGGTGGCATCGATCCCACTAGTTGTCATCATTGTCTCACTACATTGTCTCGCTGCTGGTGGTGGCATCGATCCCACTAGTTGTCATCATTGTCTCACTACATTGTCTCTCTACTGGTGGTGGCATCGATCCCACTAGTTGTCATCATTGTCTCACTACATTGTCTCTCTACTGGTGGTGGCATCGATCCCACTAGTTGTCATCATTGTCTCACTACATTGTCTCACTACATTGTCTCACTACATTGTCTCGCTGCTGGTGGTGGCTTCGATCCCACTAGTTGTCATCATTGTCTCACTACATTGTCTCACTACATTGTCTCGCTGCTGTGTGGCATCGATCCCACTAGTTGCATCATTGTCTCACTAATTGTCTCACGTACATTGTCTCGGCTGTCTGGTGGTTGGCTTCGATCCACTAGTTGTCATCATTGTCTCACTACATTGTCTCACTACATTGTCTCGCTGCTGTGGTGGGGCTTCGATCCACTAGTTGTCATCATTGTCTCACTACATTGTCTCACTACATTGTCTCGCTGGTGCTGTGGTGGCATCGATCCCACTAGTTGTCATCATTGTCTCACTACATTGTCTCGCTGCTGGTGTGCATCGATCTCATAGTTGTCATCATTGTCTCACTACATGTCTCGCTGCTGGTGGTGGCATCGATCCCACTAGTTGTCATCATTGTCTCACTACATTGTCTCACTACATTGTCTCGCTGCTGGTGGTGGCATGCGATCCCACTATTGTCATCATTGTCTCACTACATTGTCTCGCTGCTGGTGGTGGCATCGATCCCACTAGTTGTCATCATTGTCTCACTACATTGTCTCACTACATTGTCTCGCTGCTGGTGGTGGCATCGATCCCACTAGTTGTCATCATTGTCTCACTACATTGTCTCACTACATTGTCTCGCTGCAGGTGGTTGCGTCGGGCGTCATCACGCGTCTCGTGGAGCTGCTCTACTGCAGCGACGTCGCCGTCCTCACGCCCGCGCTCAGGAGCGTCGGAAACATCGTCACGGGCGACGACTCGCAGACGCAGGTAGGTGCGCAGCGCTGCGGCGACGACGACGACGACGCTGCATCGTCTGTCGTGACGACGACGACGACGACGACGACGCTGCATCGTCTGTCGTGACGACGACGACGACGACGACGCTGCATCGTCTGTCGTGACGACGACGACGTGACGCTGCATCGTCTGTCGTGACCGACGACGGACGACGCTGCATCGTCTTCGTGACGACGACGACGACGCTGCATCTCGTCTGTCGTGACGACGACGACGACGACGCTGCATCGTCTGTCGCGACGAAGACGACGCTGCATCGTCTGTCGTGACGACGATGACGACGACGCTGCATCGTCTGTCGGTGACGACGACGACGACGACGCTGCATCGTCTGTCGTGACGACGACGACGATGTATTGTCTGTCTTAACGACGACGACGCTGCATCGTCTGTCGTGACGACGACGTCGCTGCATCGTCTGTCGTGACGACGACGTCGCTGCATCGTCTGCTCGTGACGACGACGAGACGACGACGCCTGCATCGTCTGTCGTGACGACGACGACGCTGCATCGTCTGTCGCATCGCCGGCAGGCGTTTGCTCGTCGACGTCTTCTGTTCACTGTGTGCGAGCGTTGGATCGGAGTGATGCTACACGAAAACGGGGACGAAAGACGAAGACGGCGGCGCGATTTCCTTGCTAGGACTCCAGCTAGCACTTATCTCTAGATTCTATAGAAATTGTCTACTCTCCCTGCTGCTGGGGTGTTTTCCTCATTAGCAACTCTGTCCAGATTCGAAAAAAGTCTGATTGTCTCCTGCTGCAGGGGTGTTTTTCTCACCAGCAAGTCGGTCCACCTTTGAGAAAAATGCCCTACTTTCTCTCTCTGCTACAGTTGTAGTTCGCCATGCTGGCAACTCTTTCCCGATTAAAAAGCTCTCTCTGTGCTGCTGGGTGCTTCTCCTCACTAGCATTGCAGCAACTCTGTCCAGATTTGAAATTCATTACGTCTCTCCCAGCCTGGGTGTTTTCCTCGCTTAGTAGCAAGTCTCAAGATTCATTTAAAAAACGCTCTCTTTCTCTCTCCGCTGATGGTGGGGCGCTCCTCTAGCAAGCCAGTCCAGCTCTGATGAAAATGCTCTCTCCGTACTAAAAAGGTTCTCTCTGCGTTGCAGGTTGTCGTGGACGCCGGTGCTTTGCCAGCTTTCGCGCTGCTGCTCCAGCATCACAAGGCGAACGTCCAGAAGGAGGCGGCGTGGACGTTGTCTAACATCACCGCGGGCAACACGACACAGATCCAGGCCGTCGTCGATGCGAAGCTGCTTCCTCCGCTCGTACACGTGCTCGCAAAGGTACGCTCGTACACATGCTCGTACACGCGCTCGCAAAGGTACGCTCGTACACGCGCTCGTACACGTGCTCGCAAAGGTACGCTCGTACACGCGCTCGCAAGAGGTGCGCTCGGTACACGTGCTCGCAAAAGGTACGCTGCGTACCACGCACTCGCAAAGGGTAGCACTCGTACATCACCTGCTTCGCAAAGGTACGCTCGTGCACGCTGCGCTCGCCAAGGTACTCTGTTACGGCGTGGATACTGTACACTGCCGCTCGCAAAGGTACGCTCGTACACGCCCAAAGGCGCTCGTACCACACCGCGTACGCCTCGTACACGCGCTCGCAAAGGTACGCGTCGTGGCACGAGCGCTCGCGGAAAGGTGCGCTCGTGCACGTGGGCGCTCGCAAAGGTGCGCTCGTACACGCGCTCGGCAAAGCGTTGCCTCGGCAAAGGTGGCGGCTCGTACAACGCGCTCCAAAGGTGCGCTCGTACACGCGCTTGCAAAGGTGCTCGCAAAGGCTGCGCTCGTACACGGCGCTCGCAAGGGTGGCTGTAACGTCGTCGAATTATCACACGCGCTCGCAAAGGTACATCTCGTACACCGCGCTCGCCAAGGTACGCTCGGTACGGACCGCTCGCAAAGGTACGCTCGTACACCCCGCACTCGCAAAAGGTACGCTCGTACACGCCGCTCGGCAAAGTTAGCGCTCGTAACACGCGTCCAAGGGGGATGCGGCCAAATACGTTACACGCGCTCGCAAAGGTGCGCGTCGTAACTTAGGCGCTGCGCAGTGCTCGGAGTGCCTGGACACGGCGCTCGCAAAAGGTGCGGGCTCGTACACCGGCGCTTGCAAAGCGTGCTCGCAAAGGTGCGCTCGTCACGCGCTCGGCAAAGGTGCGCTCGTACACAGCGCTCGCAAAGTACTCTCGTACCGCGCTCTGCAACAAGGTACGCTGGCGTACACCGTGCGCCCAAAGGTACGCTCGTACACCGGTCGCCTTCGCAAAGGTACGCTCGTACACGCCGCTCGCAAAGGTACGTGCGACACGCGCTCGCAAAGCGTACGCTCGATACACGGCGCTCGCAAAGGTGCGCTCGTAGCACGTGCTGTACACGCGCTCGCAAGGTGTCACGGCTTCGCTACCGCGCTCGCAAAGGGTACGCTGCGTACACGCGCTCGCAAGGTCGCGCTCGTGTACACAGTACGCTCGCAAAGGTACGGGTCGTGCACTGCGGCTCGCTAAAAAGGTGCGCTCGTACACGGCGCTCGGCAAGGTACGCTCGTAGCACTCGCTCGGTACACTGCCGCTCCGCAAAGGTGCGCTGTAACGCCGCCGTACACACCGCTCGAATAACGGCTCGAGTACGCTGTCACCCGCTCGTACACCGCTCGCCCAAAGGTACGGCTGCGTACAACGCGCTCGCAAAGGCTGCGTGCTCGTACACGCGCTGCGTAAACGCGCTACGCAAAGGTACGCCTCAGTACACGCCGCTCGTAACACGCGCTGCGAAAGGTAGCGGCCCCGGCTCCTCGTACACGCATTCGTACTACGTGCGCTCGCTAAAAAGGTACGCTCGTACACGCGCTCGTCACAGCTGCTCGCAAAGGTGGCCTTGTACACGCGCTCGAGGCAAAGGTACGCTCGTAACACGCGCCAGCCGCTGCGCAAAGGTACGCTCGTGCACGGCGCTCGCACAAGGGTACGCTTCGTGCACGCACTTGCAAACGTATGCTCGTACACCGCGCTGCGCAAAGGTACGGCTCGTAACGCCGCTCGCCAAACGGTGCGATCGCAAACGGGCGCTCGTAAGCACGGTGCTGCGCAAAGGTGCGATCGCCATAAGGTGCGCTCGTACAAGCGTCTCGCAAGGTGCGCTCGCTACCGGTGCTCGGCAAAGGTGCATGCAGGTGATCGATGATCCCCGCCGGCATGCACGAGTGTCCCTCGTGTGCGTGGTGTGGTGTGTGTGTTGTGTGTGTGCTGTGCGTGTGTGGCCGTGCGTGCGTGCGTGGCATGCGTGTGAGCACAGGGTCGGCTATGTTTCTGCCGCAATGTCCGCTACCATGCTTCGGTGAACGACAGCATCACAGTAGCAAATCGCAGTTTGCTCGTACTATTTACGATTTAGCGGTCGTAGCTTGGATGTTGCTAAAAATTTATGCCGCTTCACAGTCTGCACGAAAACTTCCACTCTCACTTGCCCAGCGGCCTTTGAAATGTATAATTCACTGGCCCACACGCCGTTTTACAGGCCCCGAATTAATGATCATCATATTATGAAAAGAGAAACAGAACTCCTGGTGCTATTCTTAGAGATTTTACTTCTTTCATTGAAATTGAACAAACTAAATTATCCACTTTCCTCTCCCATCTCCTTGTCACTGCGATCATACTCATCATCATCACGGCTCAATTCTATAATCAGAAAGGCTATTTCGACTTCGAAGCAGTAACTTAGCCAACATCGTATTGAAAGGCCACCGTTTGAAGACCAAAACCGGAACCGAAGTTGTCCGACCTCTGCGGCGACAAACACGTCATTGGGTGTTGACTAATTACTTCCCTACATAAGATCCGAAATATGATGCCTTATCGGTAAATATCGGTAAATTTTCATAGCAATTATCTGGGAATTTCTGTAAATCTTCACAAGAGCTTTCATCACATAAAGAAGCCTGAAATATCATTAATAGACCATTAAACTCCATTTTTTTCCACTGGCCATTGGGCTTGTTCCATTTACCAGT
>NW_014577419.1:196085-203789 GCF_000485595.1 Priapulus caudatus
ATTTCTCAGCGCTGCGGCACAGGTTTCGTTCTAGGCGTGAGGCGACACGATGGGGAACAGCTGGAGGCGGCGATGCGGCTAATGTGGCAGTGAGTGCGGGGGGCTGGATAAGATCGAGCAGCTGGGCAGACTGTCACGGAGAGCGAAGGAACGTCTCGCAGGCGGTCCGTCGACCTCATGCGAAAAGTTCTTACAGCGCGGAGTGAGTGCGGCGGCCACCGTCGGCGCGTTGGGCCGAGTTTTTTCAATAACTTTTTTTAATCGTGTTGGTTTGGCAGTGTGAAACGGGGATCGTGATTTATATAGATAGTGCAGTAAATTTTAATCATTAGCGTTTGTCCACACGTAATTTCACTCTTTTTGTTGCATATATTCGCCCTTCTGTTCATGCTTGAAACCTGTTTGGACAGTGCTCTGTGATCGCTAATTGTCGTGCAGGCATCAGCCAAGAGGAGGTGTGGTGGTATGGAGACTCGTCGGTGTGGGGGTTTGCAAATACAAGCAGTGAGATTATGTTTTTCTTTTATTTGTGCTTTCTTTTAGGATGATGAGGATGCAGAATGTGGCGCAGTCAACAGGAGAAGTGGAAATTTCGAACTTCGGTTCGGCGAAAATGATAAAGCAGCGGCAATGGCCAACTGGTGGATTTCGTTTTGATGGAGCAGCATAATCACGTGAAGTGTATACATACGAAGCGCAATACGACTGATCGCGCCCTTGATCACAACATTAAAACGATTGGCTAGAAATTGATGTAGACTATGGGATATAGCGATACGGCATCAGCATTGCATATGTTTAACGCCACAATAAATGTTCCCGTGGTAATAGTTGGACCAGATTGGGTACATTAGTAAATCAAAATTTCTTAGAACGTTCTGACCGATTTTCTCTATTGAAATTGCATTGCCAATTTCGCCCCGCCACCCACAGCCTGGGAGTTACACTTGAAACCGAACTAGTTATTTTAGCAATGATGTCTGTTGTCTTATCAAGTGACTCTGCATTTACTCTAGACCGCGCTGTCACACGGCTGATAGTCGGCAGGGTTGTTGGAGTGATCCAGCAAAATACGGCTAATTGAAATCCTGATTAGTTGCAATCTGATTAATTTATACTGAATTAATTATGAATAATTTATTATTCATAGGAATAATAATTATTATGAATAATCTGAATTAATTAAATCTGATTAAATTGAAGCTGATAGGAATTCTGAGATATAATTGTTCAGGATAACGATATTGTGTTGTGAAACGACTAGTATTCATCTTTATATTTGTTGCTGTCGTAATCGTATCGTTGGCGTTAATATGTGCAGACATGTAAATAGACATTTCTATTAAGTTTTTTCTATATACGTTCTCTCATTCGTTTACCTTTCATTAGTCTTAGTCATATGATCTCGTGCGGTCGGTTTACCTTACAGGCGGAACATATGGCAATGTTTCGTTAGTCCTATTTAACCATTCTGTTTCATTTGCTTATTGTGATGTTCTTGTTGTGTTATTTGTTACTGTTTATGTATAACAATTTCAGATAACTTGTACTTTTCTTATATATCTGTCTCAGAATCACGTTTGACTAATTTTGATTCCGGTTAGGGGACATATATGTCCTTTTATTGTCTAAATTATACATATATTTGGAGGCTTGTAGAAAATGTGCGCTTGCTTGAAATTTTGCTGTACTTTATACAAAGCCAATGTGTATTATTGTAACATCACTATCTTACTTTAGTTCCTCACTGAAGTTCACTGAAGCCTCTTCACTGCATATTCAGTTCTGTTTTCGGTTTTCACGCAGTATAACCACAAATGTGGATCTAATACCCCAATAATAATGCAAGTATTTTGTCTAAAACGGTATACCTACTGTAACAGTGATTTTGAGTTGTAATTTTTCAGATATAAGTAATTTACATAAATCACGTGACTGAATTTCATATGACATGGCTTCTTTACAATTCTTTTGCGTCATTTTCTTATTAATTGGTTCCTATTATATGAATCTTTCGGGATATCTCTAGCGGTGACATGCTGGAAAACTTGTTCTGAGTTCATATTCTCTGAATGACTAATGTGCATCAACTGTTACATGTCATATGTGTGTATGTGTATATGTATATATATATATATATGTATATACATACATGTACATATTAGACAATTTTTGTTAATTCGTTTGAAGTATAAAGCTTATGTATTGGCAATTCACTGCAAAATTTGATAAATAAATGCGTAATATATTAATACGTATACGGTATAGTCGATAGATGGCAGCATACGTCAATCTGCAATGTTTACATTGGATACATACAAGGCAATGAAGGCATGCGTTCTGTTCTGTGTCGCGAGAACATTCAATAGAGAATAGGTAGGTCTCTCTAAAATTTGAGAAATTACGAGACGCGTAACTGCAAAGACGCCGTTGGAAAATAGTATGATCAACATTATTACATATCGAATGACAATGTGTCAGTCGTGACACACTGACAGTGGCAGTGGCGCTGAAGAGTGAAGAGTGAACTTGAAGGGGTCGTTGTCGTATTGTGCTATTGTAGTACCCGAGGTGTCGGCGAGTATGTCGCCTAGCTACGCCTACTCCGACGGCAGTGGCAGTCGCCACACTACTGCCGCCGCCACCACTGCTGCCACTGGCACTGCCACTGCGGCACTGCCTGGTTCACTGCCATAGTACTTGTTTTTGTTCGTTGCTTCGCGTTTCTTTGGCTTTGGCTTAGCGAGTGCCAGTGACAGCTCTACTCCTCTACTAGAGTTACAGTTAGTGACAGCCGTTTGCTGAGATGGGTTGGCACTGGCAGGACACTTGCCATCTCCATCGATCGATCAGTACTGACAGTAGCAACAACCCTGATGATAGGCATCATCAGGGCAGGTGGTGTGGTTACACTACACTGTCACTGGTAGTATTGCTAGTCCGATAGTCCTGCCCAATTCATGCTTGCATCACACGGTTCAAGGATACTAGAGATGATGTCCAGTACAGTATCAGTACTGGTACATGTATCTGTTTCGCTGTGAACATGCATAAGTCGAATTACACTAGTGTGGTAACAACGTTGACAAATAAATCCCAGCAATACGAAACGTTGAATCGACAAATAATATAGGCAAGCGTAGACTATATATAGTCGTATATCATGTTTTTCTGTTGATAAGTAATATTTTGTTTACAGAGAGAAGCATGTCAGTTGAACATCAGCAAGATGGGTTGCGACAGTATCAAGTCCAGAAGCTGTCCATCTGGCCAGAATGGAATGACGCTGATCTCAACACTGAAAAATGGGTTTGCAATTATGCATAACCAACCTAAGAGTTTTAACCATGATTTGTTGGAGATCTCTAAAAATCAATATGAAATAGAAATGACCATTTGCATCATAGATTTAAATTGTGCTCTTGAATCTTGCTCTCAGAATTTAATATTACCTTTGCTAACGTTTTTATAAAAATCTGAAGTCATCTAATGTCTGTAGTTGGAATTTCGAGGTGCAACATGTTTTGTCATGAATTCAGGATGTGGCAGGAGTGAAAACTGGCAAAGATGCAGGAAAGAACAAGAACACGAGTTCTGTACGTCTATGTTAATCCTCTATAGAGTTAGATACGTAGTAATAGCATCAGTACATCCAAATATGGGAATCAGTGTACATGCATAGATTGTGATAAGCTCTTGTAAATGTGTCCCTTCTAAGGGAGTTACTCCTATCAGCAAATCCAATTTTGGTATTATAGAGTATAAAGTAATGGATTGTTAAACAGATTGGGGGTACATAGGTGATATGTAAATCATAAGTGCCTTTTGTAAAATTTTATAGGAAATTTTTACCAGCAGGACCTATGGTTGCGTGGTTATATGGACCTGTGGTTATGTGGTTGTTTTTGTGTGGTAATATAGGCACAGAGTAATGTTTTTGAAGATCCAGATGGGCTAGTTATCCTACCAAAGTCACTCTGTGTCGACAGCTGGAAACGACCTCTGGATTTCAGTACTGAAAAGGTACTCCGGAATTCTGTTTCTCTAGCAATGATGCCATTGCTTTCTCCTCCCCGATATTCTCTCCTGCCTTCTCGCTCTTCCCTCACCTTATCTCACCCTCCCCCTTTTCCTTTCTATCTCCCACTTCCTTTCTGTCTTCGACACCCCTCTCTTGCTCTCTCTCTCTCTCTCTCTCTCCCTCTGAGTCATCTGGCTCTCTCTAGTCTCTCCTCTTCTTCATCTCTCTCTCTCTCTCTCTCTCTCATCTCTCTCTCTCTCTCTCCACTCTAACTCTCTTTCTTTCTCCTCTCTCGTTTCATCCACGTCTTCTCATCTCTCTCTCTCTCTTCTGCTCCTCGCGCTCTCTCTCTCTAACTCCGTACTCTCTCTCTCTCTCTCTCTCTCGCTCTCCTCTCTCTAAACATCTCTCTCTTCTCTCTCATCCTCTCACGCTCTCCTCTGCTCTTAGACTCTCTCTCTCTTTCTCGAGCTCTTCTCTCTCTAACTCTCTCTCATCTCCTCTCAGCGTCGAATCTCTCTCCTCATGCTCTCTCTTCTCTTTCTCCTCTCCTCTTCACTCTCTCATCTCTCTCTCTCTCTCCTCTCTTTCTCTGTGTCTCTCTCCATCTCGATGCTCTCTATCGGTGGCTTTATGTGCATGTATATATGACGGATGTTGTGTTACAAAGGTTTTGGTTTGTTAGAATATTGCTGGGCAGAATAAATATATTACGGGCCTATAGAGCTTTTCCCCTTGAAATATTACACTCGGTGGTTCTGCACCTGTGTCGCTGGACTTGTGTCTGGATTGGGCAGAACCGACGTCCGGTTAGTCCGAGTGAACGCGAGGTGACACCTAGGTCACCCGTTCGGACCCGTACGATGCTTAAGCTAGAGTCCTGCTATGGTGTAATGACAGAGGTGATATACTCACGTGTCCTTGCGAGAGTCACACCTGTGTGCGTTGACTCGTGTGTCTGGAGTTGCAGGCTCCGGTAGTTCAGTGACCGAGGATAACCGTCACCTTAAGCTAGAATCTACTGATGGTATAGAGTAATCTCACGGCGGAGGCGCTGTTTCAGCAGTGAGGAAAAAAAAATGTTGATATCCTTATAAAAATTAAGGACCAAGTAAAATACGATTTCTATTTCGTGTTATTATCCATTTAGCCCAAGACAAAGCTCATAGGTTAATTATTTTAATAGTAGATGGCCCAATATATAGTTAATCTATGCCAGAGGATAATAAGCTACAATAGTCACAGCCGGTGGGGGATCGGTTGAGCAATATGATTTACACAGTTTCCGCATCCAGGTTGTTTAATGTAGAATAATGTTGTACCTGATTTTTCCACCGATGATACATTTACGTGATTTTGATTTCAATCTTAATTATTTATAATATCCGATAATGTCTGAAGTTAAATAAAGTAATAAATCCAATTATTACCACCGCGCCCTGATAACTATCAGGAGTATCATAATAATAGCTATGAATATTAAATGAAAGACTATCGCTGTAATATTATAATATAGACCTGGTCTATATTTATCGAGGATCTATCAATATATTAGAATTCCTGATGATTTATGACACTCGTACTCGGATACTATCATAACGTTATCTATGTGGCACTGAATAATTGCTATAATTTCAAACCTTCTGGGCGCTTGTGCCACATCGCGATGGAGATATCGAATGTGTGGTTTATCTCTCTCTTGAAGGATTCTCACACTCAAGGGCGGCGGCCACAGGAAAGCGGGCCCTGATAGTACGCTATTTGTTTTAACAGACCGACGCATTGCTGGGGAAATTCGTTGCTATGAGTCAATCCTGTTATTAGTACTGGGTTGTTAGTGGGGTGGTTTTCATAATGTTAAAATGCTGCATGTTACCCGCGTCAGTAACAAACAACTTAGGCCCTTGGAATAAGTTCGACACTTTCATGATAATAATTAGTATAATGTTATTTCTTTGGACAAATATTATGTAAAACCCGTATTTCATGGATAATATTTTTTAATAATTTTTTTATTTCATGATAATGATTAAGTATAAATGTTTTATTTCATGATAATATTATGTAAAACAGCTTTATTTCATGAGTAAATATTTAATATAATGTTTAATTTCATGATAATATTAGTTAATGTTTTATATTCATGATAAATATCCCTGTCCAAACAATATTAGCAACACAAATGCTTGTAATACTTACGTACTCTTAATATTACGCATGCGTGCTCATCTCATGCGTGCGTGCGTGCGTTCACGGGACGATGTCTAGGTTTCATTGGAAGCCGTGGGATCACATCTACTCCATGGTGGAATGCCGCGGTGGGAAAGGGTCCCAGCATCGCTCAGTACAAACCCCTGCGGAAAATACAGTCGTCAGCTCACTGGATGGTGGGTCGAATAGTCCATAGATGCTTGTATGTTATACGGTCAATACGTCAAATATTAGGCGTTAATACGGGTCATCAGAGATGACCGTACGTATTCCACTCGAAAGGATTAAAAGGGAAATGAGGCTGTATAGAGTTGATTTTGGGTGAAATCACTTTTCACGGTTCGATATAATATCTCGGGTCGTGATTCTGGTAGTTCCCAGCTGTCAAGAGTGCTTTATCACTACTGGCAATTAGCACTGGCTTGTTGGGTGACAGCACGGGTGTCGGTCACGTGTTCAGTCACGGCAAGTGTTAGTCACGTGTCAAGTCGGTCAGTCGGGGCGATCGTCCGTGCGATCAGTCGAGTTTTTTGGGCGGTTGCAGGGATGCTGGCGCAGAGATCTACGTCGACGACCCAGATGGCCGTTTGACGAGGAGCAGGCTGCTGCTTCCCGGTCGCATCTCGGCGCGACGGAAACTCCTGGCCTCGCTTCTCTGCAAGGCTCTCATGAAGGTGGCACTCCCTAGAGTAAGGTAGCCTACTTATCGTCGCAAACGATAGAACTTTCAAACTTGCCAGAGCAGTTGACCCTGGTAGAAAATTTGGCCCGGAGGGTCTTCGTAAGGCCGAGTGAGTTTCGCAGAATTTCTCTATTTATGTCTAAAGTTATTGAAATCACCGAGTGTAAAAGATTGCGATATTAAGATAATTAATAATACATTAAAGTACTAACATGGCATGCTGTAAAAGAAGGTCGTGCAGTAGTTTATTAAATGCTAAAGCAGCTCCAACATTTTCTTTAGCAAGCTACAATGGCGGAAAGCCAGACTTGTGAGTGTGGAGAGTTCAGTGTAAATCCACTGCCTGACTGGTTGGATGCCCGAACTACTACCGCTGAGGTAATACATTTCAGGCAGTAAGCGCCACCTACGAGCGGGCAATGGCGATGACGATAAATAAAATTATCCAGAATGGAAACATTCAAAGCTGCAATGCCAAATTGCGATCAAAAAACTAAATACGTTTTGATGGCGATGCAGTAAGTTACCAGAAATGGAACACTCAATGCAGAATTCAAAATTAAATTGAATGCCAAAAAACTAAATACATTTCGATGGGGGGCGACAATAAAAAATTATCAGAAATGAAGCACTGCGGGCAATGCAAAAATCCAAAAATTGAATCTGAGAAAAAAAAAATACGTTTTCAGGTAGGCCTTCTGCAGGTTGGATGGTGTGTATTACAGGCAATTGTAATCATGGTATGTATGAACGCACCGAATGTACTTCTTTTCAGGTCGACTCTGGATGC
>NW_014577419.1:206266-207973 GCF_000485595.1 Priapulus caudatus
CAAATCACGACATACACCCAATGTTATCTGTACGTAAGAACGTACGTAATAACGGTGTTTTATACGCGTATGCGTAAAACCTTATACAATCTAATGCGCAGGTATGTGTACGTCTTCCACAAGCCGAGCTCCTACCTGTGGAGCCACCATCTCTCCGACGTGAAGTCGAGCGTGTACGGCGCGCCGGGGAACTGGGTCGGTCTTCACGGATCGCAGAACCCAGCGGAGATGAACGACCTGCTGGCGCTGGGTGATGCACAGCGCACATCGTGGATAGAGCTGGAGAAGCCAACCCAGTATCTGTGTATCCTCTATGTGTGTATGTTGTCTGTCATTACAACCCAGTACCTGCATGTGTATCCTCGATTATATTGTGTAATAGAGGTTGTGGATTGAGTGGTTGAACGAACAAGGCAAATGGTCGAATGAGAAAATGAGTGTCTGGTTAAGTTATTATGCTCGATGTATACATTGTGTGATCAAGGGTTGAGCGGTTGAACGTAAATGATAAATGATCGAATGAGAAAATGAGTATCTGATTAAATTTCGTCAAATTTAGCAGCGTTGATTTAAAAAAAATTCAATTTAAAAAAATTAGAAAACCCTTATTTCGAAATTTCATTCAAAAAATTGTTAAAAAATTAATTGTGATTTCCGAATATCGTTAAATTTGAAAAGAAAACTGTAAAATTAAAGACTGTATCGACGAACAATCGATTGAGCAATAAATGTGTGAGAATTCGAGTGATAAATGTGATAATTTGAGAGTGGTGTAAAACGAATCAGGATACTTCGACTAGGACTTAAATTCCTTGACGCTGCCGCTACCAGTCATTGATAGTCTGACTCCGTGTGATATCTTGGTCTCGCTCACCGCTCTCTGTGATTGGAATTTGCCCTCGGGTAGAGACAGGGGTGACTCTGTCTGTAGCAGCGTTCTCCCACAGAAGCCAGACGAAGGTAATTTTGATTTCATCTTATATCATCTATAATATCCTGATAATGTCTGAATTAAATAAAAGTATAAATCCAATTATTTACCCCGGATACTATCAGGAGTATCATAATATAGACTATGAATATTAAATAAAGACTATCTATGTATATTATATATAGACTGTCTATATTATCAGGAGTCTATCAATATATTAGAATCCTGATATTATGACATTCCGCGGATACTATCATATACGTTATGCTATTGGCACTGATTGGCTGTAATTTCTAACTCTGCAGCTTGTTGCCCACATCGTCAGTGAGATCTCAAGTCTGTGGTTTATCTCTGAGGATACTCGCGTGGCACAGGAAAGCCCTGATAGGTATAATTTTTTAACATAATTGATAATAATATAATTAATTCAAATCTATTTTTTTAACATCGAATGCTTGCTGGTGGGATTTGTTGTTATACGTCAACCTGTTTTTAGTACTGTTTTTATACCGAGTTGTTAGTGGGGTGGTTTTCTAATGTTAAAATGCTGCATGTTACCTCAGTAACAAACAACTTAGGTCTTGGAATAAGTTCGGATTTTATGATAATATTAAGTATAATTTTTTATTTCTTGACAATATTATGTAAAACCCTTATTTCATGATAATATTTTTTATAATTTTTTATTTCATGATAATATTAAGTATAATGTTTTATTTCATGATAATATTATGTAAAACCTTTATTTCATGATAATATTTAATATAATGTTTTAT
>NW_014577419.1:210706-212780 GCF_000485595.1 Priapulus caudatus
ATGCTCTATTTATTAACGTGGCCTCTATACACAGGAGGCACGTGCTCTATTTAGTAACGTGGCCTCTATACACAGGAGGCACGTGCTCTATTTATTAACGTGGCCTTTATACACAGGAGGCACGTGCTGAAGGTGGAGGCGGGCGCGCCGTACGGCCACCACGCCAGCTTCTCATCCAACGTGCAGTTCGTCATCGGCGAGGAAGACGTCATTCTGCCGAACCTGACGAAGGAGAGCCTCTTGTTTGTGCAGGCGGCGACGGGTGCGTGCGCGCGCGCATACTCGCGGAACGAGGGTTTACTAAAGTTACTGCAATACATGCGCATACGTGCGATTTGTGTTACTGTAATACATGCTCACACGTGATTTGTGGGATGCGTATGGGTTATATCAGGGGTTAATAATAACAAATCGTCATTATTAATTAATCGTCATTAAAATTTGTCATTATTAATTAATCGTCATTAAAATTTGTCATTATTAACCCCTGGTTATATATATGTATTTGCGACGTGTAACGAACGCTATTTTTAATGTAAAATTGTAACGGTATTTTTAATAAACCCTTGCTATCTAGTAGCAGAATTTTATTGTAGCAGTATATATCCTATAACGTCACAGGATTACGGTCATGATTACACATTCATGGCCATGATTACACCATAATGAAACAATCTGTTTCAGACATTGCCACCAAGTTGGTCGAGGCATTGCACGTGTTCCAGACTGACCCCAGCCAGTTTCACGCCAGTGATCTGGCACTGTACAGGGCCTACTGTCCTAGCTGGAAAAGCACAACGAAGGCAGTCAAGAATAAATTCAATGAGGCAAGTCAACGGTTTACCAGTTCGATAACGTTACATAAATGTTTGGCGATTCATGTTGTAAAGGGAAGAGAGAAGAATAGGCTGTTGATGTGTGTTGATATAATCTAAAATCCCTAATGTAATGTAAAAAGTAATCGTTAATCTATGTCAAATGCGGGTAGTAGTTTCTTATGAGAGAATCGCTATATCAGGATTTCACATCATATATTATTTTCCATATTACACATATTCCATGTCAGTCTACTGTCAAGCGGCAGATCTAGGGTAGGGAAAGGCGCGAGGGGATGTTATTCCTGGTGTTATTATACCCTAGGCCAACCCGGGGCCACTAGATGATAGTGCGTCTACACATAATACAGTCAAATCTGTGTGCAAGGATTCCTCCAGAGAAACCCCACTCAAAACTGTCCCTTATAGACAGGTGGCCGCTTTACGCAGGTGACCCCGCTAACGCAGGTCCAACTCTCTCGCGCTCGCAGGTGTTCCGCGCCGCTCTCTGCACGACGCTCGCCAAGGCGTTGCCGGACTCCCAGCAGACGCCAGCCGTCGAATTCGCCCTGCGCGCGTTCCGCTACACTCCCGGTGGCGCCACCGGCGGATTCCCCAGATTGCGTCGCCGCGGGAGTCAGGCGAGCGTGGGCGGAGAGAGAGAGGGCACCACCATCGTCGTCGCGGTGGTCGTCGAGGACTCGCGGGTGCATGACGACGGCGACGGTGGCGACGACGTCATGGGAGTGAGACACGGTGCCGCTGTGATGGTGCAGAAGACATGGAAGGGGATAACCGGAGCTTCCCCTCCATGTTTATCGCAGTCGAGCCGTCGTCCCCTCTCAACAAGTACCGGCACCTCATCCTGGCGCTCTTCTCTCCTCACGTCGGCGGCGTCTTCCCCCGGATCGCTCCCGAGGGAAGCCGGCTACTAGAGGGCGCCGGCATCGGTGACGCCGTCCTGCACCCGGTCGCCGTCACGCAGACCCGGTGCTGCCCCCTGGAGCGACCGCCGCCGCCCGTCAAGGTGCCGGCGTGGAGACTCGTCCGGCAGCGGCAGAGCGGCAGCGACTCGAGCGAAGGTGCGTCCGCCGCGTAGGTGGCGCCTCTGAGGCTCTGCCGTGTACGCTCGCCACGTAGGTGGCGCCTCTGGGGTTCTGCCGTGTACATTCGTTGCGTAGGTGGCGCCTCTGGTGCTCCGCTGTGTACATTCGTTGCGTAGGTGGCGCCTCTGGTGCTCTGCCGTGTACATTTGTTGC
>NW_014577419.1:212790-221337 GCF_000485595.1 Priapulus caudatus
GGCTTTAGGTGCATGTATATATGACGGATGTTGTGTTACAAAGGTTTTCGTTTGTTAGATATTGCTGCAGAATAATATATATAGGGCCTATGGGAAGCATTTTCTTGAATTACATCACCTGTGTGCTTGACTTGTGTCTGATTGCAGACTCCTGTAGTGAGTGACCAGGACACCTCACCTAAGCTAGATCTGCTATGTAATAATACTCACCTCAGAGTCACCTGTGTGCTTGACTTGTGTCTGATTGCAGACTCCTGTAGTCAGTGACCAGGACACCTCACCTAAGCTAGATCTGCTATGTAATAATACTCACCTCAGAGTCACCTGTGTGCTTGACTTGTGTCTGATTGCAGGCTCCGGTAGTCAGTGACCAGGACACCTCACCTAAGCTAGATCAGCTATGTAATAATACTCACCTCAGAGTCACCTGTGTGCTTGACTTGTGTCTGATTGCAGGCTCCTGTAGTCAGTGACCAGGACACCTCACCTAAGCTAGATCTGCTATGTAATAATACTCACCTGTTTCACAGTGAGGTAAAAAAAGAAGAAGTTATATCCTTATAAACTTAAGGACCACAGTAAAAACATTTATATTTGTTATTATACAATTTAGCCAAACAACTCAATAGGTTAATTATTTTAATAGTTGATGGCATATATAGTTATCAGTGCCAGAATAACAACACAATACCCACAGCAATATGATTTACACAGTTTCGCTCGGATTGTTTATGTAAATAATGTTGTACTGACTACTGATGTTCCCCGATACATTTACGTGATTTTGATTTCATCTTATATCATCTATAATATCCTGATAATGTCTGAATTAATTAAAAGTATAAATCCAATTATTTAACCCGGATACTATCAGGAGTATCATAATATAGACTATGAATATTAAATAAAGACTATCGCTGTATATTATATATAGACTGTCTATATTATCAGGAGTCTATCAATATATTAGAATTCTGATATTATGACACTCCGGATACTATCATATACGTTATGCTATTGGCACTATAATTGGCTATAATTTCTAACTCTGCAGCTTGTTGCCCACATCGTCAGTGAGATCTCAAGTGTGTGGTTTATCTCTGAGGATTCTCGCGCGGCACAGGAAAGCCCTGATAGGTACGCTATTTTGTTTTTAACATCGAACGCTTGCTGGGGAAATTCGTTGCTATGAGTCAACCTGTTATTAGTACTGGGTTGTTAGTGGGGTGGTTTTCTAATGTTAAAATGCTGCATGTTACCTCAGTAACAAACAACTTAGGCCTTGGAATAAGTTCGAATTTCATGATAATATTAAGTATAATTTTTTATTTCTTGACAATATTATGTAAAACCCGTATTTCATGATAATATTTTTTATAATTTTTTATTTCATGATAATATTAAGTATAATGTTTTATTTCATGATAATATTATGTAAAACCTTTATTTCATGATAATATTTAATATAATGTTTTATTTCATGATAATATTAAGTATAATGTTTTATTTCATGATAAATCCCTATAATCAACATATTAGCAACACAATGTGTATACTTACGTACTCTTAATATTACGCATGCGTGCTCATCTGCATGCGTGCGCGCGTTCACGACGATGTCTAGGTTTCATTGGAAGCCGTGGGATCACATCTACTCCATGGTGAAGCCCGGTGGGAAAGGTCCCAGCATCGCTCAGTACAACCCCTGCGGAAAATACATCGTCAGGCTTCACTGGATGGTGGGTCGAATAGTCATAGATGCTTGTATGTTATTACGGTCATACGGTCAATATTAGGGTTAATACGGGTCATCAGAGATGACCGTACGTATTCACTCGAAGGATTAAAAGGGAAATGAGCTGTATAGAGTTGATTTTGGGTGAAATCATTTTCACGTTCGATATATATCTCGGTCGGTGATTCTGTAGTTCGCCAGCTGTCAAGAGTCTTTATCACTCTGGCCTTAGCCTGCTTGTTGGGTGCCAGTCACGTGACGGTCATGTGACAGTCACGTGTCAGTCACGTGTCAGTCGAGGCGATCTCGCGATCAGTCGAGTTTTTTTGCGGTTGCAGGGATGCTGGCGCAAGATCTACGTCGACGACCAGATGCCGTTTGACGAGGAGGACAGGCTGCTTCTGCCCGCGTCGCATCTCGCGCACGAACTCTGGCCTCTGCTTCTCTGCAAGGCTCTCATGAAGGTGGCATCCCTAGAGTAGGTACCTACTTATGCATCCGCAAACGATAGAACTTTCACCAGCAGTTGACCTGGTAGAAATTTGCCCGAGGCTTCGTAAGGCCGAGTGAGTTTCGCGAATTCCTCTATTTATGTCTAAAGTTGTTGAATCACGAGTGTAAAATATGGATATTAAATAATTAATAAATAATTAAAGTACTAACATGGCATGGCTGTAAAAGAAGGTCGTTGCATAGTTATTAATGCTAAACAGCTCCACATTTTCTTTGCAGCTACAATGGCGGAAACCCAGACTGTGAGTGTGGAGAGTTCAGTGTAATCCACTGCCTGACTGGTTGGATGCCCGAACTACTACCCCTGAGGTAATATCATCCCACGGAAGTAGCGCCACCTACTGACGGCAATGGCGATGACGATAATAAAATTATCCAGAATGGAACATTCAATGCAAATCCAAAATTGGATCAAAAAAACTAATACGTTTTGATGGCGACAGTAAAGTTATCCAGAAATGAACACTCAATGCAAATTCAAAAATTAAATTGAATCCAAAAAACTAATACATTTCGATGGGCGACAATAAAATTATCCAGAAATGAACACTCAATGCAAATCCAAAATTGAATCTGAAAAAAAAAAAAAACGTTTCAGGTACGCCTTCTCAGGTTGGATGGTGTGTATACAGCAATGTATGCATGGTATGTATGAACGCACGTATGTACTTCTTTTCAGGTCGGACTCTGGAGCGAAGATGTGGGAGCTGTTAAAGTCGTCTGTACCGGAATGGAAGCTGACGGAGGTCGGTGAAGAAGATGAGTCTCAGGTATAGCATTCATTATCGCGTATAGCGTAGCTGTATACTCAGGTATAGTCGGGTCTGCGTATTCATCAGGCATTCATCATCGCATGCACGCCTGTATGTTCCTCTCTCAATGTCCGTCTCTTATATACAAAGAGTAGATAGGGAAATGGTTATTTTCGGTAGACCATTTTAATTAATCTGGGAACCAATAAATACCAGCTTAATTTTTCGTAAAAGGAATAGAAGTCACCTGGAGTTGTAGGAAAGCCAAAATTGCAATTTTAATGAACTAGAAACTGCATTTTTGAAACATTTTTGCTTTTTTTTTTTTGCTGGGAATGGACCCTCCCACTACGAGTTCTCTAGATAGATCTAATTATTTTTACCTAGTACAGCCAAACCATTGTTTTATCACACACCCCTATTAAAATAGAATAGAATAGCTAGAATAGAATAGCTAATAGAATAGCTATATAGAATGCACACAGGTCTGTCTATAAAGGAAACTTTAGTCACTCAATTTGTGTGAATCATATATAGCTTATTATACCTATTATTCATATTCGTTAGGAAGTAACTCCACGGTCAAACATCTCCGAACCAAAGCCAAGTAGCATAGGGAAGGGTAAAGAGAAGGCAGGGAAGAGAGAGTCACTGGCGAGAGAAACAAAAGAGAAGCTAGGTAGGTAAACATACATGGTCTTCATTTCAGACTGGTGTACATCTCTCTCTCTCTCTCTCTCTCTCTCTTGCTTCCTCCCTCTTTTACTCTCACTGTCACTCTCACTCTCATTCTCTCCCTCTCTCTCTGTCTCTCTCTCCCTGCCTCTCACTCTCTCTGTCTCCATTTCTCTCTCTCTCTCTCTCTCTCTGTCTCTCTCTTCCTGCTTCTCACTCTCTCTGTCTCCATTTCTCTCTCTCTATATCTATATCTATCTCTTTCTACTCCCCTCCTCTCACATTTTCTCTCTTCCTTTCTCTATTGACCCCATACTCTCCATTATCCCCGACTTAGCACTCTATAACTTGGCAGCTTCCGTCTCACATGCTCGCCCTCTTCTCTCTCCCCTCTCTCCTCCCCTCGCTCTCTCTCTCTCTCCTTTTTTTTGTCTCTCTCTCTCTCTATCTCTCTAAATCTCTCTATCTCTGTATCTCTCTCTCTCTCTTTCTCTCCTCTCATCTCTCTCTCTTCTCTCTCTCTCTCTCTCTCTTAGTGCGCTACCGTGCTCTATAAACCGGAGCTTCCCTCCATGTTTATCGCAGCGAGCCGTCGTCCCTCTCACAGAAGTACCGGCACCTCATCCTTGCGCTCTTCTCTCCTCACGTCGGCGGCGTCTTCCCCCGAGATCGCTCCCGATGGATAGCTGGCTAACTAGAGGCGGCGCCGGCATCGTGACGCCGTCCTGCACCCGTCGCGTCACGCAGAACGGTGCGCCCCCTGAGCGACGGCCGCGCCGCTCAAGGGGCGGGCGTGCGAGATCCTCGTCCGCGCGCAGAGCGGCAGCGACTCGAGGCGAAGGTGCGTCCGCGGTAGGTGGCATCGAGGCTTGCGGTACGTCCCACTTAGCTCGCGCCTCTGGTTACTGCCGATAATTCGTTGGTAGTGCGCTCTGTGCTCGCTGTGTCATCGTTACGTAGGTTGCGCACTTGGCTCGTGTTTATTCGTTGGTAGGTGCGCGCCTCTGTGCTCTGCCGTGTACATTGTTGCGTAGGTGGCCGCTCTGGTGCTCCGCCGGTAATTCGTTGCCGTAGGTGTGCGCCTCTGGTTCTGCGTGTTAACATTCGTTGCGTAGTGAGCGTCCTCTGGTGCCTCCCGCTTGGTAATTACGTTAGTAGTTGCCGCCACTTGTGCTCCCTGTCTTGTTGCATAGGTGCGCCTTGCAGGCTTGTTGCGAGTAGGTGTCGCTGCCTGTCCCTTTACCGTGGGCATGCTAACCTTGCATGTGAAGGTGGGTCGCTGACCCGGGTTTTCGGACAAGCCATCGATCGTGATTTTCGAGTTTATTGTTCGTCCAAACGGTGGGATTCTATCGAAAAATCTTGGGTGGGTATCAGGAAAAAAATTACTTTTATTTTCACGGGAGCTCTTTTTCAAGTCTGTGGAAAAAATAGCTCTCGTCAAAAATTGTACGGGAGCTATTTTAAGCCTCACGGGAACTTTGAAGAGCGAATCGCGATCGCGAATCGCTCCCGTGTATTTTTTAACCTGGTGGGTATGTGCACTGTATAATCTGTGGTATTCGAAATGGATGGTGGGGTGCATGAGGGCGGGGGAATTACGCATGACGTGTGTGCGTTCTGCAGAGTGTCAGACGACTCGTTCCGAACAATACGTCTGCCTCGCGTCGATGTTCCGCGCCGGACAGGTGGCGCCGCCGCGCGGCGACGGGAGCGCGCCCGAGAAACAAGCGACGCCTCCCTCATCTCTCAGCTGCCTCGACGGGAGCGAGGACGGAGGCGGAGGAGGAGGAGGAGGAGGAGGAGGAGGAGGAGGAGGAAGAGGGGAGAAGCGATCGGAGAAGAGGGGCGGTGGGAAGAAAGCCGAGAGAGGAGCGGGTGGAGAGGAGAAGGCTCCGGGGGGAAGTCAAGGCGGGGATTCGTCGGCGGAAGCGAAGCGATGGACGGAAACTTGGATGCATTTCGACGACTTTGTAAAATCTTTCAGGTAAATAAATGCGCATTGCAGATTTATATTCGAAAACAACCAAACTAATCCAATACAATTTCAAGAGCAGCTGCTCACAATTCTTTATGAAAAAATAATCTATGCAAGACTATCTCATATAACGTAAGGCGACATTATCAAGAGTACATTGTATAAAACACGTATCAAATAAAAAAATAAATATCAAAAATATAAATACTCAATATAAATTAAATTTGTTAAAATTAAATTTAATATGAAAAAAAAGTATATCAAATATACGTCAAATCTCGACATACTCCCAATGTTACCTGTACGTAAGAACGTACGTAATAACGGTGTTTTATACGCGTATGCGTAAAACCTTATACAATCTAATGCGCAGGTATGTGTACGTCTTCCACAAGCCGAGCTCCTACCTGTGGAGCCACCATCTCTCCGACGTGAAGTCGAGCGTGTACGGCGCGCCGGGGAACTGGGTCGGCCTTCAAAATTAAAGGGTGAGGGGAGAGCTAGAGGAGGGAGGGAGGATGGGAGGGAAGGAAGGAAGGGGCATGGAGGCAGAAAGTGGTAAGAGTGGGGCAGGGGAGTAAATAATAAATGACAGAAGAAACGCCATCGAAATAGAAGTATAAAAGGAGCCAAGAAAACATATCAACGTTTGGAAACAAATGGACGAACTAATCTAATGGTGTCTTAATTAATTAATTAATTAATGTGATATCGTATGCTGCAGTGTTTCAGAAGCCCACCGATGGCGCAGACAACCTGAGCAAGTCGGCCAAGATGAAAGGCAAGGGCAAGCTGAAGGCGAGCACATCTGAGGTTTTCGACACCTCGCGGCCATCTTGGAAGCTGCAGGTCGTACTGGACGAGAGCAGTGCTGTGAGTATCACGTGATAATGAGCATTCATTAATGGCACCTCGTTAATTACGTTAATTATAGATGATTAGTAAAGTTAAGGGAATAAAGTGATGCGAAGAGATGTGCTCGTGAAATGCATGATCTGCTTCGAGCTGAAAACACTCGGGAGTGGTGACCGTATCAAGGTCACCTAAAGCTAGCTGTGTGTAAGGGTGACTCAAGAGAAAACCCAACAGTGTACTTTATAGACAGGTGTCCGTTCTATAGAGGTCGTTTTATTGTATAACTGAGATTCAAGGGAGACACTATAAGTGTCGATCTTTATAGACAGGTGTTTGTTCCATAGAGGTGGTTTTACTGTATAACTGAAACGCCTCTGGCTCCGCCCCTGAATATATATATATATAGTAACATGTAATACATTATATTGTATATGTATGAATGTTATAGCTTCATATCAGCAAGGTATTGTTTTAGGCAACACACGCACGACACGCACGCAGACGCCAGCACGCAGCACGCACACTACCAACAAACACACAGCGAACGCACCCAGAACGCACGCAGAGCGCACGCGGATCGCACGACGCACGCACAGCAACGCACGCACAGCACACACACACACACACACGCCGCCACGACATCGCGGCACGGCACACACAAACCACACCCACACACCGCACCGCACAGACTGCACACACACAGCACAACACCACGCACTCGCACACAACACCACACACATCAGCCGCGGTCCACGCACACGCCGCACGCTCAACATGGTCCTACTCGCCGTGTTGTTATTAATTGCTTAGTACGTTCGTCTGGCTTTCTGTGGGAGAAACGCTGCTACAGACAGAGTCACCCTGTCTCTACCCGAGGGCAGATTCAATGCAGAGAGCGGTGAGCGGACAAGATATCCCAGCGGAGTCAGAACTATCAATGACTGCGATAGCGGGCGCGTCAAGAATTTAAGTCCTAGCGGCGAAGTATCCTGATTCGTTTTTAACACCACTTCTCAATTATCGGCATTTATCAGCTCGAATTCTCACACACTTTATTGCTCAAGTCGATTGTTCGTCGATACAGTTTTTATCACGATAATTCGGATCACAATTCATTTTTTAACAATTTTTTGACCATGAATTCGAAGATAGGTTTTTCTAAATTTTTTAAATTGAATTTTTTTAAATCACGGCTGCTTAAATTTGACTGAAATTAATGCAGAGTCTCATTTTCTCATTGCGATCATGTTATCATTTACGTTAAACGCGCTCAAGCCCTTGATCAGCAGACAATGTATACATCCGAGCATTAATAACTTAAATCAGAACCCTCATATTTCTCATTCGACCATTTGCGCTTGTCGTTCAAACCACTGCAATCCACAACCCGTCTATTGCACAGTATAGTCGAGGATACACATGGTACTGGTTGTATGACAGAACAACATACACGACGATAGAGGTACACATGTAGCTGGTTGTAATGACAGAGGCAACATACACACATGCGAGGGTACAGCATGTATGGGTTGGTAATAACAGACACAGTACACACATAGAGGATACCACAGGTACTGGTTGGTAATGAAGGCAACATACACACATCGAGATACACAGTACTGGGTTTGTAATGACAAACAATATACACACATCGAGGATACACAGGTACTGGGTTGTAATGACAGACAACATACACACATAGAGGATACACAGGTACTGGGTTGTAATGACAGACAACATACACACATAGAGGATACACAGGTACTGTTGTAATGACCCAAAGATATACACAATCAAGGATACACTATGGTACTTTTGGGTGTAATGCAGACAATACACACATCAAGGATAGACAGATACTGGGTTGTAAGTGAGCAGACAATATCACACATAGAGAATAACAGCAGGTACTGGGTGGCTCTCCAGGCTCTATGCCACGACCGTGCGCTGTGGCATCGACCAGCGCGCAGCAGGTTCGTTCGATACTCGCCGCTGGGTTCTGGCGACCCATGAAGGCGACCCACGTTCCCTCGGCGCGC
>NW_014577419.1:221362-222990 GCF_000485595.1 Priapulus caudatus
GGATCGAGAGGAGAGAGAGAGAGGATGAGATTAAGCTAAAGAGTATGATCGATGAAGATCGAGAGTATGTAGATGATGAGAGGTAGAAGAGGATAGAGAGAGTTATGAGAGAGAAGAGAGAGAGATGAGAGAAACGAGATGGAAGAGAGATGAGTAGATGAATAGAGTGACGAGAGAGCTTTAATGCTGAGAGCGATGAGAGAGAGAGAGATTGAGAGAGAGAGTAGAGAGCACTAGATGAGAGATGAGAGTGAGGAGAGAGATTAGTAGAGATGAGATTAGAGAGCAGCAGAAAGAGAGAGATAGAGAGAAGGGGCCAGCAGCTAGCTGGTAATATTAAGATAATCGCTTATGTTGTAGCCCTGATGAGAAAGCGCTGAGCATTCGTATACTGGCATCAGCTGCGCCCGTCCAGGCTCCGCCTCCTCCAGGCTCTCTCTGCGGCTATCACCTCGTGCGCGTCTGCTTCGTTCCTTCTTTCAGCTCAAAATCCTCCTGTAATTCAGACAGGCCGTCTCTACAACTGAATACACCAGACAATCAAGAAATCGAGAAAAAATTAGAATCTAAACATATGGCTCCAGCCAGGACACCATCTATATGAACTGACGCCTAAGATTTATTAAGAGACACTTAAAATAAGGCAGAAGATTTGCCTTGAAGATAGAGATAAGAAATATGCTACAGTAAAAACCATCAAACTCTAATAGAAACGGACACCTAGTCATATCTGCTCTGACAATTTTAGGGGCGTTCCCTTGAGTTGATGGGTGACCAGTTTCCATATGTTCTTCTGCAGCTAGGGGGGTCCAGGGGCATGCCCCCCCGGAAAAAAAGAAGGCTATATTTGGTGCATTCTGGTGAATTTTGAGGGTCAATTCTGAAGATACCCAGCCTGTGACCGGTTTCTGGAAACTGGTGCAAACCGGCCTAAATCCGCGCCTGTATATCATATTACTGAATGTATTACCAACAATACCAAGCCTGTTAAACAATCCGTATGATAATGCCGTGCGTAGTTGTCGCGCCGCGTGATGGCGCCACGATCGTTGCAGCTGCTGCAAACTCCGGCGACACCGAGGTCACGGAGAGGTCGCCGCCGCTGCTGGAAACCGGGTTCCTCGCGCTGCACCCTTTCTCCTGGAAAGACTTTGCCCACCAGGAGGCGCTGCTGCACGTCGAGACGTCGGGCGTGCGATCGGTCACGCTGAGGCTCTCCGCCGGGTGAGTTCTGCTGTGCACTATTGGTTGTCCCACTGCGTGGACGCCATCTTGAACTAGTTCGCCCGGCGATTTTGACGGGATTTTGTCTAGCGGTCGCAAAGCTACGGATAATCACCTCTGTTTTCGTCTCTGAGTAGAGCCGATTTTTTTAACGTTTAATTAGGACAGGCGACGTTTAATCGCAGCTCTTATCATCGAATCTGTGGGAGGGTCACTCGATGGAAGCATCAAAAGTGTCATTTATAGACAGGTGTTCATTCCATAGCAGTTCGCTCTATCCATTAACGTGGCCCCTATACGCAGGTGTCCGTTTCATAGCAGTTCGCTGTATCCATTAACGTGGCCTCTATACGCAGGTGGCATGTGCTCTATTTATTAACGTGGCCTCTATACGCAGGAGGCAT
>NW_014577419.1:223000-227256 GCF_000485595.1 Priapulus caudatus
CATGAGGAGGGAGGAGACGCCACTGCGGAGGAGACGCCACTGAAGAGGAGGAGACGCCACTGAGGAGGAGGAGACGCCACTGAGGAGGAGGTACGCCGCTGAGGAGGAGGAGACAACGCCTACTTCGGTAGTGGTCTGCAAAAATAACATTCTAGGTCACTGTCTTGCTCTAACGTCTGCACTGCGTCGCGACGTTTAGCCTTCAGATATTAAGTTAATCATCACTTACTTTGTTTTATTTTTACAACTTACTAAGGCTTATTATACTAGGGCTACTGTATATTATTTAATTTTAGTTATGGATTCGTATATTCCTGTCATCTATTGTTATCGAATTAAGACGATCAGCGGAATGAGAAGATAGAGCTGCTCTAATACACCTGCAATTGCGGAAACATGCTAATACACGTTTTTCCGTTTCATGTCTCGGCAAGCCGACACTTGAGTTCACCTGAACATTGGCCGCAAGCCGGGTGTTGGGCTGTCGCGCTGAATCTCACGTCGCGTTGGTCGTCGGGCCGTACTTAAGTTGTGCGGCTTGTCGAGAGATCGTGGAACGCGATACACTGAAGGCGGGTCGAGCTCTGCGAGTGTTTGCGGAAGTGAGCATCATGCTCGCGTGCAGCAGTGTGACGCCGCTCTGCTGCTGCCCGTCCGCCTCGCAGCGCCTGCTCCCACTCTGCAGAGACACGCCACGTGCTGGTGATCTCTCGGTGTCGCGGCGCACTCGCGCGGCGATTTCCTGCGGGTCGGGAAGGAGCAGGTGGGTCGATGAAGATGGGGGAGGGGGAGGAGCTAGTGGCTAGAGTGGAGATGCCATGTGTGTGCGTGCGGGGAGCGTGAGAGGGAGATGGATAGGGTGATGGTGGGTGGAGGCGAGAGGAGGGGGAGGTGGGAGGGACGCAGCGAGAGGAGGCTTAGGCGACGCTTCAGCGTCCTTGTCGACGCATCGCTAAGAAGGCATTGGTTTGATCGTCGGAGGGGAGAGTGTTTGGAGTTCCGTGGCAGAAGTTTGTGATATCTTTTGGAGGTATATGTGTTGGGTGCTGTTATTCGTGCTGCTGCTGCTGCTGATGATGGTGATGATGATGATGCCTGGTGGCTGGCTCGTGTGGTTGTTCATTGTTGTTTGGTTTGTTGTTGATGCTGTTGTGCTGCTTATGCTACTGCTACTACTGCTAGCTGCTGCGGGCTGCTGCTGCTGCTGCTACTACATGTATATACCTACAGGTCGTGTAGGAACCCCTTTCCATGTCTTCTGCAGGCCATCAGACACGCGGCACGTGTCTCACTCACCGGTGACGTCCGTCCGGTGGGTCGCCGGGTGCAGATCCAGCGGTCGGGTCGATGAGCCTCCCACCAGCGCCGCGGTGGCCGCGTCCGAGACGGTGTCACCGGCACTCCCGCAATTCCGCGACCGACGATGGTGTGCCCCCTGCTCCGCCCCCCCCTCCCAGCTCCGCTGCCCCCTCCGCCCGTCCCGTCCCCGCCAGGCCCCCCCCCCTCCCCCGTCCGCGCCGCGCCGCCACCGCCTCGCGCCATTCTCCCCGCACCCCGGCCGCCCCGCCCTCGCCCCCTCTGTCGGCTCCCATTCTCCCCAGCGCTGGGCCGCTGCGCGCTCTGACTAGCCCAGCGGCGCTCCTTCCGCCGGGACGCAATCTGGGGACATGCCGCCGGGGGCGCCAGACCTCGGGGAGTGTAGCGGAACGCACGCAGCGCGAATCGACGGCTGGCGTCTGCTGGGAGTTGCCGACCCCGCCTTGGCGGAGCGTCGTGCAGAGAGTCGCGGACACCTTGCGACGCGTGAGAGAGGTCGGACTGCGTTAGTGGGGTTACCTGCGTAAAGCGGCGCCACCCTGTCTATAAGGACAGTTCTTGGAAGTGGGGTTTCTCTTGGCGGACTCCTTGCACACAGATTAGCCTATGTAGGAGTTGTAGACCTGCACTATAATCTAGTGGCCGCCGGTTGGTAGGGTATAATAAACCGAGGAATAACATCCCACGCCTTTCCCTACGCTAGATTGCGCTTGACGAGTAGACTGACATGAATTGTGTAATATGGAAAATAATATCACGATGTGAATCCTGATATTATCGCGATTCTCTCATCAGAAACTACTACCCGGTATTTGACATAGATTAACGATTAATTAGGGATCTTAAGATGTATATCAACACAGGCCTCAACGCCCTATTCTTCTCTCTCTTCTCGCTTTAACAAGCATGAATCGCCCAAACGATTTATGTAAGCGTTATCGAAAAATTGTTAATTCGTTATCTGGTAAACCGTTGACGAGTCTGCCCCTGCATTGAATTTATTCTTGACTGCCTTCGTTGCTGGCTTTTCGCAGCTAAGGACAGTGGCCCTGTACAGTGCGGCGAGATCAAGCTGGCGTGGACAGACTGGGCTGGGGTCAGTGTGGGAACTCAAGTGCCTCGACCGAACTATGGTGGCAATGTCTGCAACCAGATTACTCATTATGGTGTAATCATGGGGCATGAATGGTGTAATCATGACCGTAATCGCTGTGACCGTTATAGGAGTATAATTAGCGTACAATAAAATATCTGCTATTAGAGTAGCGGGCAAGGGTTTATTAAAATAGCGGGCGTTCACAATTTACATTAAAAATAGCGTCTCGGTTACAGGGCGTCGCGAAATACATATATATACAGGGTTAATAGATGAAAATTTTTAATGAGCGATTAATTAACTTAATGACAAATTTTAATGACGATTAATTAATAATCTGAGGATTTTGTCATTATTAACGGCCCTGCATATAACACCGCGCATACCGCAGTCCCCAGAAAATCACGTGTACTGAGCATGTATTACAGCTGAACACAAATGCGCGACGGTATAGCGCATGTATTGCAGTAAGAACCTTGAGTAATACCCTCGTGTCGCAGTAAGCGCCGCGCGCGCGCGAGGCAACAAGCCGTCGGCCGCCTGCACAAACAAGAGGTTCTCGTCCTCTGCGTCAGGTTCCGCGCCAGAAATGACGTCTTCCTCGCCGATGACTGAACTGTACTGTTGATGAGAAGGCTGGGCGTGGAGTGGCCCGTACGCGCGCCCCGCCCTGTGTGCTGAGGCCGTCTCCACGCTTCAGCACGTGCCTCTGTGTATAAAGGCCACGTTAAATAAATGACGAGCGACCCGTGCCTCCTGTGATAAAGGCCACGTTAATAAAATAGAGCACGGGGTGGCCTGCCTGTGTATAAGAAGGCGACGTTATAACTAGGAGCACGTGCGCTGGCCTCGTGTATAGAAGGCCACGCTTCACTAATATAAGCACATGCGCTCCTGTGTATGAAAGGCCACGTTAATAAATAGCAGCAGCCGTATGCCTCCTGGTGTATAGACGGGCCACGCGTTAGCTACTAAAACTAGAGGCACATCCTTCTGGTGTATAGAGGCACGTTAATGAATATGAGCAACATCGCGACCTGCCATATAGAGGCCACGTTAAGTAAATAAGCGCACGTACGCTTCGCTGCGTATAGAGGCCAGTTAATAATAGGAGTGCAAGTGCCCTCTGCGTCAGTAAAGGCACGTTAATGAATAGAGCTAGGTGCCTCCTGTGTATAGAGGCGACGTTTACATGTATACAGTACATGCCTGCCTGGGATATAGAGGGACTACGTGTATAAATAGAGGCACGTGCCTGGCCTGCGTGATAGAGGCCACGTTAATACACTAGAGCAGCGATGCCTGGAAATTGTCCCAGCTAGACAGGTGTCCGTTCTATAGAGGTGGTTTTACTGTACAACTACCACTCAAGGCAAACCCCAAGTGTCGTTAATAAACAGGCGTCTGTTCTATAGAGGTGGTTTTACTGTACAACTACCACTCAAGGCAAACCCCAAGTGTCGTTAATAAACAGGCGTCTGTTCTATAGAGGTGTCGGCTGACATATGTTAGACTATTTCGATTCGATGTCGGGTTACAGTTGTAGAGACGCCTGTCTGAATTACAGGAGGATTTTGAGCTGAAGAAGGATAGAAGCAGACGCGACGAGGTGATAGCGCAGAAGAGAGCCTGGGAGGAGGCGGAGCCTGGACGGGCGCAGCTGGTGCGTATAGATGCTCGCGCTTTCTCTCGCTACATAGCGATTATCTTAATATTACCAGCTACTCTCCCCCTTTCTCTCTATCTCTCTCTTTCTCTCTCTCTCTCTCTCTCTCTCTCTCGCTTACCCTCTCTCTCACTCTCTCTCTCTCTCTCTCTCTCTCTCTCTCTCTCGCTTACCCTC
>NW_014577419.1:228704-230280 GCF_000485595.1 Priapulus caudatus
AGAGGGAGAGAGGGAGAGAGGGAGAGAGGGAGAGAGGGAGAGAGATAGAGAGATAGAGAGATAGAGAGAGGGGAAGAGAGTGAGAGTTAGAGAGAGAGAGCCACAGATTATATTACTACTAATAGCCTATATTGATTATAATATATATATTGAGAATTGATTATATAACTTACTATAGCTCCCCTCTCTCTTCCTCTATATCGCTTCCATCCTTTATGATGCAGTACAGATGCGTACATTGTGATGCTACAGATTATATATTACTAATAGATTATATTGATTATATTGATAATTGATTCCATCTGATGCTGCAGGAGGAAGCTGAGCGTAATCGCGCCGAGATCGACGTGCCGCGCGAGAAGATACGCCAGCGCTACCTGGCGGAAGAGCAGTTACGAGCCGAGAAGGAAGAGGAGGAGGCGCGCCAACGCGAGGAAGTGGAGAAGGCCAGGGCCCCTCCTCCGTCATCCGCGAAGAAGCGGGGCAAGAAGAGCCGATAGATTTGTTTGCGAAAGAACGTTGGCGGGAACTTTTCATGTTAACGACTGTAAAGCTGGATACCTGTCAATCTGTACACACGTATACTGTTGTGGTTATGTTCCTTGAGTGATAGCTATATATCCTCTATAATATTTATTCAGACTTTACCACTTGTGTAATTCCATTGTTATGCGATTTGTACTTTTGATATATAGGTAAAAGATTATAATAAACATCGTTAAGTTAATTCATGTCTGTGTTTGTTTTATTTTAATGAGCATAACATATATATTATTCTTTGCCTGAAATGCATTTTTAGTATTTTATGTGGTTCAGTGATAAAAACCTGAAGTTTCTTTCACCTATATTAAATAATGGCGTAATTCTTGGACAATGTTTATTCTTGGACACCTCATTGGCCTCAAATTCAATACGTACACATGGATTTATTACCTCTGCGCAACGGAGTTGCAGGGAGGTAATCAGGTAATGTAATCGCTCTCGTGTGTGTGTTCGTGTGTGTGTGTAGCGTTGGTGCAATCGATTCAGCAATAGCTCGCCTTAGGGCGTACAGTCAGCAGCAGCTCGCCTTAGGGTGTCCAGTCAGCAGCAGCCAGCAGCGAGCCAGCTGTTATACACATGTACGCTCGCGGAGGTATGCACTCTCTTAGAGTGCCCTCTGTCTAGTTTAGAAAGTGGCGCCAAGGTGACGTCACAACATGACGTCAGTGAGAGCACTTTTTGCATATTTACATGATCCCATTTAACTAGGAAAGAAACATCTTGTTGTTGCCCTCGTCATCAAACCGATAGCAGTGAAAACATTAAAGCTGAGACATTTTTTTCCTTTGCTCGAATAAAAATATCAAATTGTTTGCATACACAGTTGCCAGACAACTTTTACTATATAATGAAATGAGATTTCTTTTTACTAAATATTACCTCAAAATTGAGTTGTATTATCTTTTGCTACAAATTCCAAATGCAAGTCAAATTTAGCTCACGCGTGAAATATATCGTGCTGATACATCAGCTATCGCATAGTTCGGTTACCCGATTACGCGTTTTGGTGTACACCGGTTGCAGCTTTCAAAAT
>NW_014577419.1:231178-234677 GCF_000485595.1 Priapulus caudatus
GGGGGGAAGATAACGCGCCGCTTATGCCTCGCGGTTCCCCCGTCCGTTCGCGCATATATATTCGGTAACTCTTTACCCGCTGGTCAACGTTTCACCTCCTCGACGTTCCTTTTCTACAAGTGTCAGAGTCTATACGTTCCAACCATTTAAGATGATATTACAAATTTTCCGTGTTCCACAACAACGACTTGGAACTATCTTTCAAAAATCTCGCCGGTGCGAGCAAATGTAACATTGCGAAAGAAAAAAACGGCATTCCGATCATCTTGCGATATTTGTAAAAGATTGCCGCGCTCAGTGTATATGGTTGTGAAACTTTCTTCTGGGTTTTCAGTTTCATACTCGACCAATCCTAACTTTTATAAGAATACGGTATAATAACAGGTCTGTATGTATATTTCAATTGCGACATCAGTACGTGCGACGACGGGTCCACAGTTCAGAGTACTGGTAGGGAGTAAGCGACGTACAATCCGGCATAGTTCAGCTAGGTTACCGAGAGGGTAAACGTTTCGGTATACGACCGGTACCCAGGGTACGTTACGGCATGAGCCCCCTGGGGGACATAGACTCCTAATCAGCCTACCTGGGCATGTGTCAGTAAATTGATCATTTAGGCGGCGCAAATATCCATCTTAAGCTGATGAGGGTCTATGCTCCCCAGCGGTACTGGCCGGAAGTATCGTGGTACTAGGCTAATTATCCTAGACGTAAGACCTCGCCTACTCCACTAACGAGTGCTAGGCTTGGCTTTATGCCTGTCCCGTAAATCTAACCTTAACCCTAAATCGCTATCCTAACCCTAATCGCCTAACCTAACATATCATTTATGCAATAGTGACGCAGCGGTAACGTTACCAGTTACGGAGTACTGCTGGGGACAATTCAGGCCCCTATGGTTTCAAGGATAGAGAACATGGGTCCCAATAAACAATGTCATTTACATCAATAATGAAATAGTACAGTTCTAGTGGGCTCGATTATGGTCCCTCCGGCAGCCGGCCGTATATGCTGACGGCTGCCGGGCACGGTGCTTGCGATTTCCTAAATGCCGTCGGCAAGTTTTAGATTTTTTTTAAAGCGTTATCTCAAGTAAAGCATAGGGTTTTGGGTTAGAGTTAAGGAATTTAGGGTTTAGGTTAGCGGTTAAGGTTTAGGGCTGAAGTGAGGTTATTTTGTTAGGCTTTAGGGTTAGGGTAGAGGTTAGGGGTTTAAACTGCCGGCATTTAGGACAACGAAGACCCGGTGCGCCGCTGCCCGGGCATATACATGATATAGCCACGAGCGTAATACTATTAATTATTATATCAATATAATATGGTAGGGTTTATGCGTTAGGGTTGAGGGTTAGGAAATTACGGTGTTAGGGTTAGGGTTTAGAATTAGGGTGTAGGTGTTAGGGTTAGGCAGCATTGGCTTTTTATTGGGACCATGTTGTCTATCGCTTGGGCCAAAACCCTAACGCCTAACACGGCGCTAATTATATGAATGAATGCTGAAAGCCGATTGGCAAATGTAAGCTCTAACTATCAACGTTACTGACCAGACATGAATGTAAGATCTGACAACAGGTATCTCAAGTGATTAATGTGTTTTGATTTACCCTGCACCATGCCTAATCGACATAATCCACGTATCTTACCTGATCAAAAATTACTAGAGTTCGCGGTTTATCTTGTTGTTGTTTGCGTTTGTGTATAGCAACCTAACGCCATTTTGAAAGCTGCAACCGGTGTAGACCAAAACGCGTTAATTCGGGTAACCGAACTAAATGCGATAGCTGAATGTTGATCAGGACGAGTATACTCTCTCTCTCTCTCTCTCTCTCTCTCTCTCTCCTCCTCTCTCCTCCTCTCTCTCTCCTCTCTCTCTCTCTCCTCTCTCCCTCCCTCCTCTCTCTCTCTCTCTCTCACTCTCTATCTCTGCCCCGCAGGCGACGCACCTCAGCGACACCGTCCTGCAGAACCCGTCGCCTCCCTCCTCCCTCGCCTGGCACCCTGCCAAGAGGCTGCTCGCCGTCGGCTGGCAGAGCGGCGACCTGACGACGTGGAGCGAGGAGAGCAGCCAGCAGGCGCAGCTGAGCGGCGTGCACCGCGGCGCGGTCGGCGTGCTGCGCTGGAACCCCGGCGGCACGCGCATGCTGTCCGGAGACAACGTAAGACTTTCCCTCCGCGGTTGCAGCGTGTGCGGGCGCGTATTACTCAATTAACGTATCGTGTATTAGGTCGTTTACTTATCGAGTGTTTTTCCATTAATCCATATTATTCCATAATTCCATTAATCTATTAATCCATATTGTAAAATTGGTGTGTAATAATACTAATTGTATTATTGTGTATTAATCCATTAAGGTATCACATATTGATCTGTTAAGGTATTGCATATTTAAGTTCATTATAATACAGGGTTCGGGTCTAGCAGAGCGTGAGGCCGGATACCAGTCTACCCTTCGGCAAAAACAATAACGTGGCTTGCTGTCAGCCGCAGTAGACGATCAATAAACCGTGCGCTCGTGTATGCCCGTGGTAGAATACGAATGCTGCACGTGAACTCGGCCCACACGCGATTTAAAGCGCGGGAAACAGCATCTATGAATTCATACGATGACACACTGTTATCTAAATAAACATTTTCATAACAATGGTCTGGGTCTGGGCTAGTGAAAGTTAGGTCAGGGCTAGTGGTTTTCTTCGGTCAATAGCCTGTTGTTCTAGTGAAATAAAAAGTTAATGTTGAACCCTGTAACGTATTGTGTATATTTTATTACCATATCACATAATCTGTTAACGTATCGCGTGTTAATATCTCCCTCCGCCACGTTATGTATGTATGTATGTGTGTGTGTGTGCGGTGTCGTTGCAGACGGGTACGCTGGCAGTGTGGAAGGCCGACCCCAGAGGCGAGTTGGTGCAGCCGCCCATCGCCACGCACGAGTTAAACGAGACTCTCAACCAGTGTGTGTTCAAGCCGGTGCCGCCCATCGACCCAGCCACGTGAGTCCACCAGGCCACCCATAAAAGATTGTTTGTTTCCCCTTTACCTACTCGCCTCTCAGGGAACCGAGTAGGTAGGTAGGTGAAAAATCTTTTTTATTTTGTTTTGGCAAGATGTGTCTATGTATTGTATATTCTGTTTTGTGTATATGTTTTTGCGGAACGAATTTGATTTTGTTTTTTGCCGAAACGAAATATTTGTTGTTTTGTTTTAATCGGCCAATAAAATGTGTCGAGTAGCGGCGTTTTGGCGAGTCGGTCGGTAAACAAGCCATATTTTATCTTAGGCCTAACGCTACGTGGGTCGCCTCCAGTCTTGTACAGTGGGGTGCCTCCCCACCACATAAGAAAGGATACCTCCACTATACTATAACGTGGAATGCCTCCACTATAGCATAACGTGGGCACTCACGCGCACGCGCACGCGCACGCGCACGCACACGCACACGCACACGCACACGCACACACACACATGTATATAAATATATATACATATATATATATAT
>NW_014577419.1:237151-241221 GCF_000485595.1 Priapulus caudatus
AGGGAGTAGGCGTAGGCGACTCCCTAGACTCGTTCGTGGAGTAGGCGAGGTACGGTCCGGCATATTAGATAGTACCAGGGTACGTTCCGGCAGTACCCTGGGGGACATAGACCCTCTCAGCGCTAGTTTCTTCATGAGAATGCTCGTGGGCGCTCTCTAAGGCCTGCTGTCCAACGAAGATTCACATCACTCCAACCCACACCTCGGGATTAGTATTGATGATATCTGACTGTGTTGTTTGCAGGTTAAGCTGTCTGGCCGACCGCAGGAGGCTGATATCATATGGGTGGGCAAGGGTGTGCTCGCCACGGCAACCGGAGAAAACATTGTCAGGTGGGACTCGATGGCGGCCATTTTGTGCGCTCTCTTTTTCTCGAATGAATTGGTTGCTAAAAGCGTACAGTTGTGAGCATTCATAATCAGTTTTGAGAAGTGATACTCCAAGTTGTATATTAATGAAATAAAATAAAATACAACGATGATGATATTTAATGTTTAAGATATTTGAGACTGAGACTGTTTCCAATCGAGCGTAAAATATTAACTTTTAATGTTTTTCCTTTTTACCGCCCTGGAAAATCCACGCTTATAACCTTCTAAGATGAGGAGTTATGCCACCCCTGTGGAAACTCCACATAACCTTATCGCAACACTTATATTTGCAGGTTATGGGATCTTGAGAACAGCGAAAACTTTGTGCTCGGTTTGCAAGGTCAGGCCGGTTTTCAGCCCTCGGAGAACGTCATATGTATCGCCTATTCAAAGCAGAAAGGTGATAAGTGCAGTCACGACGTGCCCATGGTCATGTTCAGCATGTCCACTGTGTGTCCTCTGTGCCTAAATTTGTCCTATTTTCGACTGTCCCATATTTTCATGTATTTTGTTAAGAAATTCTGTATCTTATAAAAATCCAGAAGGGATTTCGGTAACCCCTGTGTGGAACAAAATGATACAAAGGGAAAATATATTATTATATAATGCGTACACACACATGCAACACACATACAGTAGCTATGCCAAATAGTAGTAAACACAGTAGTTATATCAAACAATGATAAACACAGTCACCATATAATAATAAACACAGCAGCTATACACATGTGGCGTGGTGTACTAGGCAATGACGTCGTTTCAACGTCACGTAACGCGCGCTGGTTTCGCGTCTGCTTTGCAGGCGTGCTCGCTGGAGGCACCAGCCTCGGCAACGTCGTGCTCTGGAAGCACCAGCACATTCGCACCGAGCACAGGGAGGAGGAGTGGAAGCTGCAGGCCCCCGCACCGCTAGAGGGCATCATCAAACACGTGACGGTACGTATGGGCGGTGCGGGGCTTGGCGGGGACCACTAAGAAGCAAGCAAAAGGAAATGTGCGTGCGTCCGAAACAAGCAACACTGTTCGAGTTTGAACGAGGAAAAAGGGATTCGTATGCCGAAAGCTCGTTACTCATTTATCATTATCAGTTACTGAAGCCCACCTGGACTCATACATCGGATGCTGCGCTCGTGGTGTCGGTGTGTTGACGTCTCGCGGCTTCTTTGGTTTCAGTGATTGTTATTTGTGATGATTGTTCTGTGTGTGTTTAGTGATTGTTCTTTGTGTTTTTAGTGATTGTACTTTGTGTTTTCAGTAATTGTTCTTTGTGCTTTTAGTGATTGTACTTTGTGGTTTTAGGGATTGTTCTTTGTGTTTTCAGTGATTGTTCTTTGTATTCAGTGATTGTTCTTTGTGTTTTCAGTGATTGTTCTTTGTGTTTTCAGTGATTGTTCTTTGTGTTTTCAGTGATTGTTCTTTGTGTTTTCAGTGGGGCAGCAACAACTTGCTGGGCATCTGCACGGTGCACTGCGCCTACGTGCTGGAGGAACACAGCATGGTGACGCACTACTGTGGTGAGGTAGATGGCTCGTAAATCCTCCTAAAACTATGCCCCCCCCCTAAGTGCCTTTAGCAGCTTTTTGAAACACCACAAAAATTAAGCAGGAAAAAGCGCCCTTTATTTAAGACACCCCCTTTCAAAAATCCTGGATCCACCCCTGCACTCCCCCCCCCCCACCACCCACATCCCCCTTCCCGACCATAAAACCCGCTCATCGTGTGACGACGCGCGTTTCCCTCGTCCGCCCGCAGGTGGCAGCAGTGCAGATATCTCCGGTGTCGATCTGGCTGGAGGTGTTCTCGCTGGGCACCTGCTACCAGCTGAAGACGGAGATACAGGTGAAGGGTGTGTGGGTGACGCGAGACAACCTCGCCGCGTGGAACGGCAAGCGCGTGCTCGTGTACGACATCTCCACCGACCACCTAGCCGTCAAGCTCATCGGTGCGTGCGAGCTTATAGTTATTTTTTGAAACATTTATTTATTTGCTAATAAAGTTCATCTTAGTTAGATCCAAATTAAGTTAAAAATAACTTACACTGACGAAATTTTCGTCCATCTCTCCGATAGACTTCCTCAGGTCTGAGGAAGGTCTGAAATTTATTTATTTATTAATAATTTATTCGTTCATTCATTTAAATATTTGTTTGTTTTTAAACGGTCCTAGTATTAATTGGTGTTGGGAGGGGGAGTGGCAGTTGGTTTAAATCATCGGTGCGTGTGCCATTTAATTTCTTTTACTTTTACTATTTATGGTGACGTAATCACTTTAACCCTGAGAACGAATCGTGGGGGGGGGGGGATTGGCGAATGAGAAATCTTTACGTCCGCGGGTGAAGTCTTTAGGTCGCCCGTGAGACCGACGCGTCGACATGCATGCATTGTTGTCACTGTCGAGTTTTTTTCTCTGCGCAGGTTCGTTTGCGAGCGGTTCGTCTGACGTAGCGATGAGTCAGCAGAGCCTCTACCTGATCGAGCAGGGCAAGGTACAGGTGCGAACATTCCAGGTGAGTCTCATCAGGGTAGTCTCATCATTTTGTGTCATCTATGTACATTCATCTACATCTACATATCTTTGTACCTGTATAATATTACGTACCTACAACAGCACTACACTTGTATTTTTCATTATTATTATTACATAAATGTACACGGCAGAGGAACCCGTCAAGCGTCTGCTTTACTACGAAGACAAGAGCATCCTCGTTGTCATCACGAGCTCATTCATGCTCAGCCAGTACAGTGTCAACGATGAAGGCTCGCTCGTGGAGCTGTCCAAGGTAGGGGGTCGTGACCCCCCGCATTCACAGTGTGTCTGCGTGTGTCGGTGTGTGCTAGTGTGTGTCGTGTGTGTTGTGTGTGTCGGTGTGTGCTAGTGTGTGTAGTGTGTGTTAGTGTGTGTCGGTGTGTGTCAGTGTGTGTCAGCGTGCGTGAGTGTGTCGGTGTGTGTGTCAGTGTGTGTCAGCGTGCGTGAGTGTGTCGGTGTGTGTCGGTGTGTGTCAGTGTATGTAGTGTGTGTCAGTGTGTGTAGTGTGTGTCGGTGTGTGTCAGTGTGTGTCAGTGTATGTCGGTGTCTAGATCTGTCGGTATGTGTCAGCGTGCGTGAGTGTGTCGGTGTGTGTCAGTGTGTCGGTGTGTGTCGGTGTGTGTCAGCGTGCGTGAGTGTGTCAGTGTGTGTCAGTGAGTGTCAGTGTGCGTTAGTATGCAGTGAGGAAGGGAGAGGTAGTACAGCGTCAACGATGAGGGCTCACTCGTGGAGCTGTCCAAGGTACGGGAAAGGCAGGACAGCAGCTGTGTCTCAGAGATATGCGACTGGTTCACTGCATTTAACTTACAGTGAGAACGGGAAAGGCCGGACAATCTTGCAGCAATATCTTGAAAGTAACTTTTAAACAAAACACACCTGCAAGTAAAGCACTCGCAAACTCTCCTACACTGACACCGATCCTTACTCCATCAGTATACACTGCACTCAACTTCGAATCGGTGGCTAGTTTCGCTCGAGGGTCTATGTCCCTCAGGGTACTGCCGGAACGTACCCTGGGTACGGTCTGGTATACCGGAACGTACCCTGGTAACTATCTGATATGGTTAGGGTTAGGGTTAGGCATAGGCGACTCCCTAGATTCGTTAGTGGAGTAGGCGAGGTACGGTCCGGCATATTAGATAGTACCAGGGTACGTTCCGGCAGTACCCTGG
>NW_014577419.1:241869-250487 GCF_000485595.1 Priapulus caudatus
CACCCTGGCCATAACCCTGACCCCTAACCCCTAACCCAAACTCTAACTCCAACCCTAACGCTAACCCCTAGCCCTACCGCTAACCCCTAACCCTAACCCTGACACCGGACCCTGGCCATAACCCTGACCCCTAACCCCTAACCCAAACTCTAACTCCAACCCTAACGCTAACCCCTAGCCCTACCGCTAACCCCTAACCCTAACCCTAACTCCAACCTGTGACCCTAACTCTCTAACCTCTGACCTCTGTCATTTTCGCTCTCCGTGTGCGCTCGCAGTCGGACCATCCGTCGGAGGGCGTGCCGACCTACGACCCGCAGGCGATGTCCACGAGTGAGATGATGATCGCGGGCGGCGGGGGCGGGGGCGGGGTGACTTCCCCCGTGCAGCACCTCGCCGCGCGAGCCATCATGCGAGACTTCGCGGGGCTGGAGGGCGGGGACGAGCGGACGCGCGCGGCCATGATGAACTTCAGCTACTACCTCGCCGTTGGCAACATGGACGAGGCGTACAAGGCGATCAAGCTCATCAAGAGGTGCGTGTGTGGGTGGGAGGGGGTGTGTGGGTGGGTGCGTGTGTGTGGTGGTGTGTGGGTGGGTGCGTGCGAATGGGTTGGTGGAGTGTGTCACGTCTGTCATGTATCGGCTGCCGTTTGTACTTTGTCGTTTGTCATCTGTCGTCTCTTATCTGTAACCGGACATCTCTGACATGTCATCTGTCATACGTAACTTGTCATCTGTAACTTGCCATCTGTCATTTGTCCTCCGTCATCTGTCACCTGCCATCTGTCATCCATCATCTGTCATCTGTAATCTGTCACCGTGCCTCCGTATTATTGTCGTTAATCGCTAACGAGCGATCCCGCTGCTTCTTTTCTTCGACTCGCAGTGAGTCAGTCTGGGAGAACATGGCGCGCATGTGCGTCAAGTCACGACGGCTAGATGTCGCCGCCGTCTGCCTCGGCAACATGGGTCACGCGCGCGGGGCGAAGCAGCTGCGGGCGGCGATGAAGGAACCAGAGCTAGATGCTGCCGTCGCGATGTTGGCGGTGCAGCTGGGAATGTTGGTGAGTGTTGCAGGAAATGTTGGCAAGTGTTGCCGGGAATGTTGGTGAGTGTTGCTGGGAATGTTGGCGAGTGTTGCTGGGAATGTTGGCGAGTGTTGCCGAGAATGTTGGTAGGTGTTGCTTGGAATGTTGGTAGATGTTGCTGTTGCTGGAACGATCGAAAATCGAAAATACGCGTAAAAAAACCACGCATTCGATACGAAAAACGAAGATGCCAAAAATTCTTGCATCATATCACGAAAAATCAGTCCATCTCCCTTCACTGTCATTAGTGATTGAGTTATTATTCTTCATATTGCTAGTATCGCTTTTGATATGTAGTTTCCCGCGTGTCTGGCGTAATGTCGACGCCTGACGCCGTGGATGGAACTTTGCTTGCAGGATGAAGCGGAGCGGCTTTACATCAACTGCCACCGCTACGATCTTCTCAACAGGTTCTACCAGGCACGAGGCATGTGGGAGAAGGTAAGAGAGGTGGGGGAGAAGGTAAGAGAGGTGGAGGAGAAGGTAGGAGGTATGGGGAAGAAGGTGAGAGATGTGGGAAAAGGTAAGAGAGGTGGGGGAGAAGGTAAGAGAGGTGTGGGAAGTACGAGAGTGGGGAAGAAAGGTGCGAGATGTGGGGGAGAAGGTAAGAGGTATGGGAGAAGTGAGACGATGTGGGCGAAGCTAAGAGGTACGGGAGCAAAGGTGAGAGATGTGTGAGGAGAGGTAAGAGCCGTATGGGGAGAAGGTAAGTGATGTGTTGGAGCGGAGAGGTCAAGCAGAGGCTGGGGCAGAACGTGTAAGAAGTATGGGGGAGAAGCGTGCAAAAGAGGTGGGGGAGAAGGTGAGAGATGTGGGGGAGAAGGTGAGAGGTGTGTGGTAGAAGGTAAGAGGTATGGGGGAGAAGGTAAGAGATGTGGGAGAGGTGAGAATGTGGGAGAAGGTAAGAGGGTATGGGGGAGAAGGTTGAGAGATTTGGCGAGAAGGTAAAGCCAGCTGTGGGAGAGAAGGGTGAGAGATTTGGGAGAACGGTAAGAGAGGTGGGGAGAAGGTAAGAGAGGTGGGGGAGAAGGTAAGAGGTGTCGGGGAGAAGGTAAGAGAGGTGGGGGAGAAGGTAAGAGGTATGGGGGAGAAGGTGAGAGATGTGGGAGAAGGTAAGAGAGGTGGGGGAGAAGGTGAGAGGTGTGTGGTAGAAGGTAAGACACCCGTGAGAGAATTCACAATTAGCGATTGCATCTCCTGCCACTGCCATATCAGACACGTTCGCTTGTTTCAGGCGATGGAGATTGCCGAGGTCTACGATCGGCTGCATCTGAGGTCGACCTACTACAACTACGGCAAATATCTCGAGTCGAGGGGCGACTTCTCATCGGCCATCTTACAGTAAGTTAATAAATACCATGTGTGCGTGCATGTGCAAGCGTGGGTGAGTGCGTGTGCGTGCAAGCGTGAGTGAGTGCATGCGTGTGCATGTGCGTGCGTGAGTGAGTGAGGGTAGATTAGTATGACGATGGTAGTCGTGATGAAGTTACGATTGTTCTCATTATTGGTATTGTTGTTATTGTTGTTACTGTTGTTGTTGTTATTATTAGGGTTCTCATTTTTGCGGCTGTTGTTGTGGTGGTGGTGGCGGCAATGACGATATCAGCCATGGTGAAGCTACGATTATTGCTGTTGTTGTTGTTGTTGTTGTTGTTCTGGTTGTTGTTGTTGTTGTTGTTCTGGTTGTTGTTGTTGTTGTTCTGGTTGTTGTTGTTGTTGTTGTTGTTGTAGTAGAAACACCTGTCATGACAATATTACGATTTCGTTGCTGTTGCGGCGGCAGGTACGAGAAGTCAGGCACGAGTAAGTTTGAGGTTCCGCGCATGCTGTTTGATGAAAGCCCGGCTGACCTCGAACGCTACATCATGCAGACAAAGGACACGTGAGTGGCTGAGGGAGGCTGAGGGGGGAGGGCTGCTGAGGGGGAAGATAGAGGGATGCCTGAGGGGTAGGATGGAGGGATGCTGGGGGTGGGGGAAGGATGCTAAGGGGGGATGGAGGAAGGCTGATGGGGCGGGTGGATGGATGCTGATAGGGGAGAATGGAGGGAGGCTGGTGGAAGGGTGGAAGAATTCTGAAGGAGGAGGGAGGCTGAGCAGGGAGAATTGAGGGAGGCTGAGGGGGGAAGATGGAGGTATTGAATGGTGAAGATGCAGGGATAGGATTGTTTTTAGGACATGCTATCACAGCAGTGATACCCCGGGCACCGGAAACTCATGACGTTTATTCACATTTTTCGTTCATTTTTTACGGTATTTATTACATTTATGTTATATAATTCATTATTCACGTATACGGCTTTTTCGTATAGTCTTTTTGTGACGAGATTTGTTTTCGTTGCGCGAGGCAGGCACCTGCACAAGTGGTGGGCGCAGTACATGGAGAGCCTGGGTGAGATGGAGACGGCCATGCAGTTCTACGAGGCAGCGCGCGACTGGCTGTCGCTGGTCAGGGTCTACTGCTACTGCGGAAACATAGTCAAGGTGCGCGCAGCTGCGATGCAGTGTAGAGATCAATGGATTACCCATTGTACATGTGTGTGTGTGTTCGCATGCGTGCGTGCATGGGTGGGTGCGTGTGTGCCAGGTTGACTGAATGAAAATTCCAAAAAGTGTAGAAGATTATCCATTCTGTAGTGGCAACAGCTAACGCGGTGGAATTGAATGAAAGGTGATAATTTGATGATATCTACGGTAATAAACCGTCGTGGCTGCTCTGCTTGGTTTGTCTCCGTGCCCTTCCTACAAATCCCACGTAGCATATGTACGTATCTATCTCTTTTTGTTCAAATCGTGTTTTGTTCTTATCATTCTTAGTATTGTACGGTATTCTACTAGTCTTTCTCAGTGGATCTTGATAACCCTTTTCTAAAAAATTCATTAAAAATACTAAAATAAAAATGTAGAAAGTAAGAATTTTTTTTAAATTTGATTCCGACATGCTGCTTGTCGCGCAGGCGTCTGAGATAGCCAACGAGACGGGTGACCGGGCCGCCTGCTACCATCTCGCGCGCCAGTACGAGAACCAAGAGAACATCAAGGAGGCGATTCACTTCTTCACGCGCGCGCACGCCTACGGAAACGCAATCCGCATCTGCAAGGTACGTGTCGGTTGTTCGTAGGGGGCGCCGGCGCAGGAATGGGCCGTTGTTCGTGGAGGGTTCATTCGTGCGTTTGTTAATGCCAGGGTTATTTGTTGATCTGTTGTTCGTTGCTCTGTAGGAACATCGGCTGGATAATCAGTTGGTGAACCCGGCATTGTTCATAGAGGGTTCATTCATTGCGATGGTTCGTTCGTTCACACGTTGTTCGTTGTTCTGTAGGAACATGCGTTGGACGATCAGCTCGTGAACCTTGCGTTGTACAAGCGATGGTTCGTTCGTTCACACGTTGTTCGTTCGTTGACACTGCTCCGTTCGTACGGAACATGCGTTGGATATTAGCTAATGAAACTTGCGTTGGTCAACGCGATGTTCGTCGTTCACTACTTGTTCGTTGTTCTGTAGGAACATGTCGTTGATGATCAGCCGTGAACATTGCGTTGTATACAAGCGATGTTCGTACTCGTTCACACGTTGTTCGTTGTTCTGTAGGAACATGCGTTGGACGATCAGCTTGTGAACCTTGCATTGTACAGCTCTCCGGAGGACATGATTGACGCGGCGCGTTACTACGAGAAGAAACGCAGCACAAGGACAAAGCCGTCATGCTCTACCACAAGGTGAGTCGCGTTGCCACGACGACGCCTATGTAGCGTCGCCATGACGGCGTGACAATGCCTTATCCTGTCCCCTTGATGACCCATGAGTAATGTCGCTGTGATTATATTTACACTCATACAGTGGTGATATTTACAAGTTATTCAATGTATTACGATCTCGTTGCCTCAGTCGTGTTTAATCCCGTCACCTCAACGACCGATGCGTCGCGTTCCCATGACGACCCTTACATCGTGTCACGTGATAATTTATACATCTCATTGCTGCAGTGATGTGAATTCTGTCCGCATAATGAGTCCCATACGATCGTTTCGCCATGAAATTCGAGCGGGCGAACATGTAACCAAAAAACTTGGCTAAGGTAAAATCGCTCACGTTTCCGCGTTTTTCCACCAGGCGGGTACCTGACGCGCGCCGTCGACATGCGTTCAAGAGCCATCAGACGTCGGCGCTGCACCTGATATCGGGCGACCTCCAGGACAGCACCGATCCGGAGCTCGTGTCCAAGATGGCCCAGTTCTTCGTCGACAACGGCCAGTACGACAAGGCAGTGGACCTGCTGATAAAGGGGAAGAAGGTGAGGAGAGGGGAGAGAGAGAGAGGGGGGGAGGGGGTCGGGGCGAGAGAAAGAGAGATGGAGAGAGAGAGAGAAGAGGAGAGAGAGAGAGAGAGAGAGAAGAAAGAGAGAGAGAGAGAGAGAGAGAGAGAGAGAGGAGAGAGAGAGAGAGAGAGAGAGAGAGCGAGAGCGAGAGCGCGAGAGCGGAGCGAAGAGCGAAGCGAGAGTGAGAGCGAGAGAGAGAGCGAGTTTCATGCAGCGAGGGTAAAGGAAGTGAGAGTGATGGTTGAGAGAGAGGGGTTGGTTACATGCAGTCAGGAGCGGCACAGTGATTATTGCTCAAAACATCTCACCACTGGGTCCCGATTCTTATCCCAGCCCTACACTCTTTCAGTACTTCGACGCTCGTCGACCTCATGCGTCGAGTACAACATCCAGATCAGCGAGGAGCTCGCCGAGCGATTCACGCTCGACAAGAGAGCATCCGACGGCGGCGGCGGCGGCAGGAGGACGCGGCGACGCGCGGGGCGAGCTGGAGGAAGATAGGCGGACTGTGCGATGCAGCAGCGATCGTACCACCTCGCGACGAAGAAGTACACGCAGGCCGGAAACAAAGTCAAGGTAGGTGGCGCTGGAGCGTACAGAGCGAAGGTAGCGGGCACGCATAATGTAAGTGGTAGGTAGATAGGGGGAGAGCATGTGGTAATGAGAGCATGGATCATTATATGCCAATGAAGATAGTGGGCGCATCAATAGATGAACAGGCAACACCGTTGTATACACAGTGAATGTAGGGGGCGCCATCGTGCGCAGCATGGCCGGCCCGCTACAAGCTCTCGCTCTGCTGGGCTACCAGGCCACGATGAGGGCGGCTACTGAAGTCTGGCGACACGGTAGGCGGGAGCGCCGTCGTGCGCAAGCATGGCGGCGCCTACAACGCTCGCTCTTCGCTGAACAGCAGCGGCTATGACGGGGGCTCTACTGAAGTCTGCCGCGACAACGTGAGGGGCGCCGTCGTGCGCAGCATGGCGGCCCGCTACAACTCTCGCTCTCGCTGCTACACAGGCGATGAGGGCGCTACTGAAGTCTGGCGACACGTAGGGGCGCCGTCGTGCGCACGCATGGGCGGCCGCTACAACTCTCGCTCTCGCTACACAGGCTATGAGGGCGCTACTGAAGTCTGGCGACACGGTAGGGGGCGCCGTCGTGCGCAGCATGGCGGCCCCTACACACTCTCCGTCTCGCTACACAGGCTATGAAGCGCCGCTACTGAATCTGGCCGACGACGGAGGGGCGCCTCGTGCGCAAGCATGCCGGGCCGCGCTACAACTCTCGCTCTCGCGCTTACACAGGCGATGAGCTCTATTGAAGTCTGGCGACACGGTAGGGGCGCCGTCATGCCAGGCATGGCGCCCGCTACAGACTCTCGTCTCGCTACATCAGGTCTTGAGGGCGCTACTAAGTCTGGCGACACGGTAGGGCGCGCGTCGTGCGCAGCATGGGCCGCTACAACTCTCGTTCTCGCTACACAGGCTATAGCGGCGCCTACTTGAAGTCTGGCGACACGTAGGGGCGCCGTCGTGCGCAGCATGGCGGCCCGCCTACAACTCTCGCCTCGCTGCCTACACAGGCGATGAGGGCGCTACTGAAGTCTGGCGACACGGAGAAGATTGTGTTCTTTGCGAACGTGTCTCGGCAGCGCGACATCTACGTGATGGCCGCAAACTACCTGCAGACGCTCGACTGGAAGAAGGACCCGGCGTGATGAAACACATCATCGCCTTTCTACACGAAAGGGCCGCTCGCTCGACTCCCTCGCTCGCTTCTACGAGTCCTGCGCACAGGTAGGCTTCCTCTGTCTCTCTATCTTTCTCTCCTTCTCTGGCTTTCCTTTCCCTTGCTGGGATTCCTTTTTCTTGCGTGCTTCTACGAGTCCTGCACACAGGTAGGCTTTCGTATTGTCTGCTCCCTCTGCTCTTTCTCTCTCTTCTCCTCCTCCTCTGGCTTCCTTTCCCTCGCTGAGTTCCTCTCCCTGCACCGCCTTCTACCGTCCTGCGCACAGGTAGGCTCCTCTGTCCCTGTAGGCTTCTTCTGGTTTCTTTCTGGCTTCCTCTTCCTCTTCTGGCTTCCTTTCAACTCACTGATTTCTTTTCGCTCAGCGTGGTTTTGCTAAGAGTCCTGCGACAGGTGGCTTCCTCTCCTTTTGGTACGCTTTTACGAGTTGGACGGCGCTGGTGGCTAATATAATATTGTGAAATTTTTATTCGTCATAAATCAAAACAAACGTGATCAGTTATTTCTACTTAACCCTGATAGAACCCAAGCTTGGCTCTGAAAAAGAACATGAAAATTGGATCCGACCTAGTCGTTGTCATCACTGATAGAACCTAAGCACTGACAGCACGCTCCTCGCACGCCCCAGAATCACTAAAAACGTCCTCGATTTCCTAAAATCGACGCTCAAGTTCGTAAAGATTGCGATCCCGCCCCGCGATGGTCATCACTGATAGAACCCAAGACAGTAGCAGCTCCCTCGCTCCTTAAAACTGTAAATATGTCCTTGATCCTTAAACTCACCCCCGCGCGTGGCGGCGGTCTGACACCTGGCTTCTGTGTCGGCAGGTGGAGATAGATGAGTACCAGAACTACGAGAAGGCACTGGGAGCATTCGGGGAGGCGCAGAAATGCCTCGCCAAGGCGACGATGGAGAACCAGTCGGAGAAGGAGGATCGCATCGCGCGCGTCAAACGCAAGATAGACCTCGTCAAGAAGTTCGTGCAGGCGCGGCGGTGAGTGCAGAGGGAGGAGGGGGAGGAGGAGAGGGGTGGGAGAGAGGCGGAGGAGGGAGGCATGAAGGGGGGAGGGGTATATATTTATTTATTTATTCATTTATGATCAGGAATAACTAATAAAAGCAGATATACTGTAACATAAAAACCTACGATAAAATAAAACATACGATAAAAACAAAAACAATGAAATTTGTTTTTTACGCATACCTAATATAATATGCATTATATAATATATATATAATAGCGCGTTCACACGTAGCAAAATCCACGGTTCGTACGCGTACCAAACAGAGTTTCGTACGTACTCGCGATAAATTTCCCTCGTCTGAACGACCACGTATAGCTATACTCGGTTTTAAACGCGTATCACTATCCTGACAAAAGGAGTGCGTTTCCTACGTACTTCGTATAGCTGTACGCGTATAGCAGACGTGTGAACGACCGGCTATAGCTATACGCGTA